>NC_091192.1:13938525-14021025 GCF_040958095.1 Procambarus clarkii
GAACGGAGCTTCGATACTGTTGTTATCCCGCAGCACATTGAAAACAGCAGAGATCACACCACTGCATACAGGATGTAGCCGGAGGTGTGGAAGGCCTGGTACCCGGAGGTGTGGCGCCAGGTGTGGAAGGCCTGGTGTGTGGCAGGGCCGTCATTCCACGTTAATTGGCCCGGCGCAGGTTCCTCCTGGCTCGGGTAGTGAGACGAGCCACGTGCTCTTCTCACTAACACCATAACTCAGGGCTAAGGGGTTCTCCCGCAGGGCCCCCAGAGGGCCCCCAGAGGGCCCCCTGAGGGCCCCCTGAGTGGGGGGCCCTCAGGGGTCCGAGGGGCCCCCCTCCCAGGAAGGGCCCTGGGGACACGCGAGCGCCATCTTCTTACTTCCGCGCGCTATTTTTTTTTCCCCGGCGTCAATTTGTGGCCGTCAAGTTGACTTTAGTCTTGACCTCTGACGCCAGTTTCCCGCGCGCTGGGTGCTTATGGCGCCGCTCGGGTGGAGCTGACCTTTGACACGTGTCGAACAAGAGCTTCCGTGCGGCATAACCACAGCCGCCTTTTAACTTGGAATATTGTTACGATAGAGCAGAGATGGTGTGATGGGTCCTCACCCCAGGAGTCACACAAGGTATCCTTCCGTTGCCCCATCCTCTCTACCCTGCCGGTGTATCCCAAGTTGAGCAGCGTAACGTTGCTAAGTAATGTAAACATGTATCAGAGTGGTAGAGCAGCAGTCTTGTGGTCGGGGGGGGGGGGGGCGGGGGAATAGCCAGGGGTACATAACAGGGGGGAGAGGGTACACTGAGCCGTGCTGTTGGGCCATAGAGCAAGGAACCTGCGGTTTGACCCAGAACCTGTTGAACACCTTATACTCGTAGGTTACATGACCTTGTACGACGTCAGTGAGCTCTTTGTTAGGATGCTAATGATTTCTTTATTGGGACGTCAGTAACCACTTTGTCCCCCCCCCCCGGTCTCATCCTCCGTCAGTCTTAAGAACACGTATTGCATCAGAATAGAGTCGGCGTTGACCCAGTGCTGCCAGTAAACCACTGATGGGACCTCTGTAAACCATTGATGACACATTTGTAAACCCACTTGATCACAAAGCTGAACACTTGATAAGTAGTTATCAAAGGCGGCACCAAGCCGGTGAACACTGACAAGATTCCAGTAGTTTATCAATATTTTGGTGGTGAAATGTCCATTGGCGTCTATGAGGTAGTTTGGTGAGTCCTAAGGGTCTCAGCCCTTAGGCAACCTAAGGCATAACTGAACCTGCCTCGACACACTATACGGCTCGTGGGAAATTTAATATATTGCAGAAAAGAGCAAAATATATATGGTTTGCTTTGATATTTTACCCATCAAACACAGTTTTTACTTGTGTAAATGAGGAAATGTTTATCTCTCAGAATGTTTGGTAATATGTTTATTGTTTGTGATGTGTGTCTATGTATGTATTAACACGATATACTGAACGGGGAGAGAATAGCTTGAGCTACCTCATCCCTTTGTGTGTATTTTACATCAATAAACTTATTTCAATTTCAATTTTCAATTTCAACACACTCAAATTAAAACGGTGTTCATCTCGAAGTTGTGTTGGAGATGAAATGGACCAACCGTCGCCTTTTGCTGACAGTACTGTCACTCACCTGTAACATTTCCCGTCTCCGAGACCGGACCGCTGGGATGTTGATCCCCGAAATCAACGCGAGGTATACCTGGAGCATACCTGAAGAGGGTTCTGGGAGTTGGTCTACTCCCCGAACCTGGCCTTGCTGACTGTAAGGTAAGGTAGGCCGGGGCTCCCTTGCTGACTGTAAGGTAAGGTAGGCCTGGGCTCCCTTGCTGACTGTAAGGTAAGGTAGGCCTGGGCTCCCTTGCTGACTGTAAGGTAAGGTAGGCCGGGGCTCCCTTGTTGACCGTAAGGTAAGGTAGGCCTGGGCTCCCTTGCTGACCATAAGGTAAGGTAGGCCTGGGCTCCCTTGCTGACTGTAAGGTAAGGTAGGCCTGGGCTCCCTTGCTGACTGTAAGGTAAGGTAGGCCTGGGCTCCCTTGCTGACTGTAAGGTAAGGTAGGCCGGGGCTCCCTTGCTGACCGTAAGGTAAGGTAGGCCTGGGCTCCCTTGTTGACCGTAAGGTAAGGTAGGTCTGGGCTCCCTTGCTGACCGAAAGGTAAGGTAGACCTGGGCTCCCTTGCTGACTGTAAGGTAAGGTAGGCCTGGGCTCCCTTGCTGACTGTAAGGTAAGGTAGGCCTGGGCTCCCTTGCTGACTGTAAGGTAAGGTAGGCCTGGGCTCCCTTGCTGACTGTAAGGTAAGGTAGGCCTGGGCTCCCTTGCTGACTGTAAGGTAAGGTAGGCCTGGGCTCCCTTGCTGACTGTAAGGTAAGGTAGGCCTGGGCTCCCTTGCTGACTGTAAGGTAAGGTAGGCCTGGGCTCCCTTGCTGACTGTAAGGTAAGGTAGGCCTGGGCTCCCTTGCTGACTGTAAGGTAAGGTAGGTCTGGGCTCCCTTGCTGACCATAAGGTAAGGTAGGCCTGGGCTCCCTTGCTGACTGTAAGGTAAGGTAGGCCGGGGCTCCCTTGTTGCCCGTAAGGTAAGGTAGGCCTGGGCTCCCTTGCTGACCATAAGGTAAGGTAGGCCTGGGCTCCCTTGCTGACTGTAAGGTAAGGTAGGCCGGGGCTCCCTTGCTGACTGTAAGGTAAGGTAGGCCGGGGCTCCCTTGCTGACTGTAAGGTAAGGTAGGCCTGGGGTATGTTGCAACACAACCTCGGGTAATTAGCCGTTGCAAATATGTGAGAGAAGTGTGTAGGCTGTTTTAATGTCCTGTCAACCACAAGGTTAGCAGGAAACGACCCCATGTCAAGAGGGACGAGGGCACGACCTGACCCTCCAGGGGGCACAGGGTAGTGTGTGTGTGGGTACGACCTGACCCTCCAGGGGGCACAGGGTAGTGTGAGTGGGCACGACCTGACCCTCCAGGGGGCACAGGGTAGTGTGTGTGTGGGTACGACCTGACCCTCCAGGGGGCACAGGGTAGTGTGGGGGTACGACCTGACCCTCCAGGAGGCACAGGGTAGTGTGTGTGGGTATGACCTGACCCTCCAGGGGGCACAGGGTAGTGTGTGTGGGTATGACCTGACCCTCCAGGGGGCACAGGGTAGTGTGTGTGGGCACGACCTGACCCTCCAGGGGGCACAGGGTAGTGTGTGTGTGGGTACGACCTGACCCTCCAGGGGGCACAGGGTAGTGTGTGTGTGGGTACGACCTGACCCTCCAGGGGGCACAAGGTAGTGTGTGTGGGCACGACCTGACCCTCCAGGGGGCACAGGGTAGTGTGTGTGTGGGTACGACCTGACCCTCCAGGGGGCACAGGGTAGTGTGGGGGTACGACCTGACCCTCCAGGAGGCACAGGGTAGTGTGTGTGGGCACGACCTGACCCTCCAGGGGGCACAGGGTAGTGTGTGTGGGGACGACCTGACCCTCCAGGGGGCACAGGGTAGTGTGTGTGGGGACGACCTGACCCTCCAGGGGGCACAGGGTAGTGTGTGTGGGGACGACCTGACCCTCCAGGGGGCACAGGGTAGTGTGTGTGGGGACGACCTGACCCTCCAGGGGGCACAGGGTAGTGTGTGTGTGTGGGTTCGACCTGACCCTCCAGGGGGCACAGGGTAGTGTGTAGTGTGTGAAAGAGAAATTGAAAACATGCCCATGCACTCGGCCCCAGGTCCAGACTCATGGAATTCAATATTTATAAAGAAATGCAAAGTGCCGGTAGCACAGGCACTCAGTATAGTGTGGAGGAAGAGCTTGGACACGGGGGAGATACCAGATGTACTTAAAGTAGCAGACATAGCCCCACTACACAAGGGAGGGAGCAAAACATTGGCAAAGAATTATAGACCAGTTGCACTAACATCGCACATAATAAAAGTATTTGAGAGAGTGATTAGGAGTCAGGTCACCAATTTCATGGAGACCAATGACCTTCACAACCCAGGCCAACATGGATTTCGAGCGGGAAGATCGTGCCTCTCACAGCTACTTGAGCACTACGACAAAGTCACTGAGGCATTAGAAGAAAAACAGAATGCTGATGTGATATACACGGACTTCGCAAAGGCTTTCGATAAATGTGACCATGGCGTGATAGCGCACAAAATGAAGTCAATGGGAATAACCGGTAAAGTAGGACGCTGGATACTCAGTTTTCTGTCAAACTGGACTCAGCGAGTAACGGTCAACCATATAAAATCTAGTCCAAGTGCAGTTAAAGGCTCTGTACCTCAGGGTACAGTCCTTGCACCGCTGCTTTTCCTTATTCTCATATCAGATATAGACAAAAATACAAGTCACAGCTTCGTATCGTCCTTTGCAGATGACATAAAAATCAGTATGAAAATTATCTTGGCTGAAGACATTGAAAAACTTCAAGCTGATATTAATAAAGTTTTCGACTGGGCATCAGAAAATAACATGATGTTAAACAGTGATAAATTCCAAGTACTCAGGTACGGTAAAAATGAGGACCTTAAACATAATACAGAGTACAAAACACAATCAAATGTGCCCATAGTAGGAAAACAGCATGTAAAGGATTTGGGAATAATAATGTCTGACGACCTAACGTTTAAGAAGCATAACCAAGTAAATATTGTGGCAGCCAGAAAAATGATAGGATTGATTACGAGAACTTTGAAATCCAGGGATCCCATCACAATGGTTGTACTCTTCAAGTCACTTGTGTTGTCCCGTCTTGAGTACTGCTCAGTACTCACTTCCCCCTTCAGAGCAGGAGAGATTGCTGAAATAGAGGGAATACAGAGAACATATACGGCACGCATAGACGCATAAAAACACCTAAATTATTGGGATCGTCTCAAAGCCCTCCAAATGTACTCAGTAGAAAGAAGACGAGAGAGATATCAAATAATATACACCTGGAAGATACTGGAGGGCCAAGTACCAAATCTACACAGTAAAATAGCAACGTACTGGAGTGAACGATATGGAAGAAAATGCAGAATAGAACCAGTGAAGAGCAGAGGTGCCATAGGCACAATCAGAGAACACTGTATGAACATCAGAGGTCCGCGGTTGTTCAACACCCTCCCAGCAAGCATAAGAAATATTGCCGGAACAACCGTGGACATCTTCAAGAGGAAACTAGATTTATTCCTCCAAGGAGTGCCAGACCAACCGGGCTGTGGTGGGTATGTGGGCCTGTGGGCCGCTCCGAGCAACAGCCTGGTGGACCAAACTCTCACAAGTCAAGCCTGGCCTCGGACCGGGCTTGGGGAGTAGAAGAACTACCAGAACCACATCAAGCAGGTATCAAGCAGTGCACGACCTGACCCTCCAGGGGGCACAGGGAAGTGTGTGTCGGCACGACCTGTCCCTCCAGGGATCTTTTTGAGAAAATTTTGTGATTGGCTGTTCAATTTAAAATGACCATGATGGGTTCCCACAGTCTTAGAGTGGGGTTTGATTTAGATGGAAGATATCTTGAAATAGGATGAAATAGGATATCAGAAGATAGAGAAACGACGACGTTTCGATCCGTCATGGACCATTATTTGGTCGGTTATCTTGACCACTTAAAAACCCCACTATAGCCTTGGGGCTATGGTGGTGTTTTGCGTGGGCATAGTTCTTTACGTTATGATTAGGGAGAAAACCCCATGATCAATGACCTGTGTGTCAGTAAGTATTCCTTCGTCTCCTGTACCAGTTCATTATCTATTAATTACCTGATTTTTGCGGTAGAGAATATAGTGATCAGATAAATACAAAAAAAATCTTAGGAGCAGGGCGGTGGGATCGACCTAGCGTTCTGGGACCCCGTGACGCACACCTGGTGAGTTCCGACGCACTCGAGGTTGTTACTTTTAGCACATTATTTTCCATGCATAAGTAACGTATCTGGGGTACATAAGACGCAACCTTACCTTGAGGTGATTTCGGGGCTCAGCGACCCCGCGGCCCGGTAGTCGACCAGGCCTCCTCGTTGCTGGACTGGTCAACCAGGCTGTTGGACGCGGCTGCTCGCAGGTCGACGTATGAGTCTCAGCCTGGTTGATCAGGTATCCTTTGGAGGTGTTTATCCAGTTCTCTCTTGAACACTGTGAGGGGTCGGCCAGTTATGCCCCTTATGTGTAGTGGAAGCGTGTTGAACAGTCTTGGGCCTCTGATGTTGATAGAGTTCTCTCTCAGAGTACCTGTTGCACCTCTGCTCTTCAACGGGGGGTATTCTGCACATCCTGTCATGTCTTCTGGTCTCATGTGATGTTATTTCTGTGTGTAGGTTCGGGACCAGCCCCTCTACTATTTTCCACGTGTAAATTATTATGTATCTCTCCCGCCTGCGCTCAAGGGAATACAGATTTAGGCTCTTTAGTCGGTCCCAGTAGTTTAGATGTTTCACTGAGTGGATTCTAGCAGTAAAGGATCTCTGCACACTCCCCGGGTCAGCAATTTCTCCAGCTTTGAAAGGGGCTGTCATTGTGCAGCAGTACTCCACTCTAGAGAGCACTAGCGTCTTGAAGAGTATCATCATCGGTATAGCATCTCTAGTGTGAAAAGTTCTTGTTATACAACCTAACCTGTCATTTTTCTTGCAGTTGTGACGGCTACTTTATTGTGTTCTTTAAATGTAAGGTCTTCTGACATGAGTACACCCAGATCCTTTACATTGCCTTTCCGTTCTATGTTATGATTTGCCTGAGTTTTGTACGTTGTTTCCGTTTTTATATTTTCATTTTTTCCATAGCGCATGAGCTGGAACTTATCTTCGTTAAACACCATATTATTTTCTGAAACCCATACAAAGGCCTGGTTGACATCTGATTGGAGGTTTGTCGTGTCCTCTATGTTGTCTACTCTCATAAATATCCTAGTGTCATCTGCAAAGGATGATACAGTACAATAGGTTGTGTCCTTGTCTATGTCCGATATGAGGATGGGAAAAAGTACTGGAGCAAACACAGTACCCTGGGGGACGGAGCTCTTTACGGTTGATGGGCTGGATTTGATTTTATTGACTATTACACATTGGGTTCTGTTAGTCAGGAAATTGTAGATCCATCTGCCTATTTTTCCGGTAATTCCTTTTGAATGCATTTTATGTGCAATAGCACCATGGCCACATTTGTCAAAGGCTGTTGCGAATTCTGTGTAAATTACATCAGCGTTTTGTTAGTCTTCCATAGCATCTAGTGCCATGTCATAGTGGTCCAGCAACTGTGACAGGCAAGAGCGCCCTTTTCTGAAACCATGTTGCCGGGGTTATGGAGATGCTGTGATTCCATGTATTTTGTGATCTTACTTCTTAGCACTCTCTCGAAGACTTTTATGATGTGCGCTGTTAGTGCTATCGGTCTGTAATTTTTTGCCCCTGACTTATTTCCTCCTTTATGGAGCGGTGCTATCTCTGCTGTTTTTAATATGTCAGGGATATTGCCAGTATCTAGGCTTTGTCTCCACAGAATGCGAAGGACCTGTGATAGCTTTTTTCAGTTTTTTATGAACATAAAGTTCCAAGAATCAGGGCCTGGTGCAGAGTGCATAGGCATACTGTCTATGGCTTTTTAAAAATCCAGTGGGGATAGGGTGACATCTGATATATGATTTGATGTTGGTATCATATCTATGAAAAATTAATTTGGGTTATAGATCATCAGTGTGTTTCATGGCTCGCTGATAACAGGGCTGTACTGATTCCTCAGTATTTCGCTCATTACTTTGTTGTCATCGTAAAATTTCCATCTCCCTTTCGTAGGGGCCCGATACTAGATGTAGTTTTTTATCTTGATTTTGCATAGGAGAAAAAATATTCCTGATTTCTCTCTCTTTCACTGATGGCCTTTTGCTCTCTTTGCCTCTCCTGGGTTTTGTATGATTCTTGTAGCTTGAGTTCAATTGTTTCTATTTCTCTACCTAACCTTCTTCGACGTTCTTGAGATAGGGTGCGACTCTCAAGTTGTTCTGAGATTGGTTTTCTTCGCCTATATAGGGAACAACGTTCCCGTTCTGATCTGCATCTCTTCCTTTTTTTCTTAGGGGTATGCGGTTTGAACATATTTCTAGTGCTACTGAGCTAATTTTTTCCAGGCACTGGTTCAGGTTTGCAGTTTCTTCCCAGCTTATTTCTGTGAAGTCCTGGTTTATTTGCTCCCAGTTTACCTGTTTATTATTGAAGTTGAATTTGCTGAAATCTCCTCCACCGGGAATCTGGACTGGTTTTGAAGGTCTATTCCCCATGGTTGTCAGAACTTCAATTAAGTTGTGATCTGAGTAACAGGTATTTGTAATCATTATGTTTCAGATCAACTCATCATTATTAGTGAAAATGAGGTCCAGCGTGTTCTCCTTCCTAGTTGGTTCTACTATTTGCTGGTTTAAGGCAAACCTGTCGCACATCCGTAGCAGGTCGTTTGCATGTGCCTGTTCATTTAGGCTACTTCCTGGTATTCTTTCTGATATTACTGTATTAGCCAGGTGCTTCCATTTCAGGTGCCGTAGGTTGAAGTCCCCAAGCAGGATGATGTTTGGGGCTGGATTTGTGAGGTTTTCCAAGAAGTGTTCTATATATATATATATATATATATATATATATATATATATATATATATATATATATATATATATATATATGTCGTACCTAGTAGCCAGAACGTCGTTCTCGGCCTACTATACAAGGCCCGATTTGCCTAATAAGCCAAGTTTTCCTGAATTAATATATATTTTTTTATTTTTTTTATTATGAAATGATAAACCTACCCATTTCATTATGTATGAGGTCAATTTTTTTTTATTGGAGTTAAAATTAACGTAGATATATGACCGAACCTATCCAACCCTACCTAACCTAACCTATCTTTATAGGTTAGGTTAGGATAGGTAGTCGAAAAAGTTAGGTTAGGTTAGGTAGGTTAGGTAGTCGAAAAACAATTAATTCATGAAAACTTGGCTTATTAGGCAAATTGGGCCTTTCATAGTAGGCTGAGAAGTGCGTTCTGGCTACTAGGTACGACATATATATATATATATATATATATATATATATATATATATATATATATATATATATATATATATATATATATATATATATATATATATATATATGTCGTACCTAGTAGCCAGAACGCACTTCTCAGTCTACTATGCAAGGCCCTATTTGCCTAATAAGCCAAGTTTTGATAAATTAAAATATTTTCTCTATTTTTTTTTCTTATGAAATGATAAAGCTACCCATTTTATTATGTATGAGGTCAAATTTATTTTATTGGAGTTAAAATTAACGTAGATATATGACCGAACCTAACCAACCCTACCTAACCTTACCTAACCTATCTTTATAGGTTAGGTTAGGTTAGGTAGCCGAAAAAGTTAGGTTAGATTAGGTTAGGTAGGTTAGGTAGTCGAAAAACAATTAATTCATGAAAACTTGGCTTATTAGGCAAATCGGGCCTTGCATAGTAGGCTGAGAAGTGAGTTCTGGCTACTAGGTACGACATATATATATATATATATATATATATATATATATATATATATATATATATATATATATATATATATATTTCATTGAATATGACCGCATATTCTGTATTTATTATTTTCTGGTTTAGGGCTTCTATCCCTCTAACTATTTTCTTAGCATCAGGGCTTAATTGAAATAGGAGTTCTCCAAAATTCATTTTCGTACTTTTAAGGTGAAGAAAAGAAGTGATTTACTATAGAGTATATTACACTTATTTGTATAATTTGCACGACGTTTCGAACCTCCATGGTTCATTCTCAAGTGAACAGATCTTACAATACTAGTTGATTTTATACCCGCATTAGGTCAGGTGATAATACAATGAAGGTGAAAACATGGGGGGATACATAAGGGATAAACATAGGGGCTGCAGAAGGCTTATTGGCCCATACGAGGCATCTCCTATCTAAACACAAAGATTAATCCAGTGTAATTGGCCTGTTATGTTGGACATTGTCTTCTGTGTTGGCATCGATATGTTCTTGTCTTGTCCTTACTCTCATGGTGGGTAGAGTAAATAGTTCCGTGATTTGGGTGTTCATGGTAGGTCGCTCTATTCTTATGTGAATTGCCTCAAGAATTTGTAATCTTCTTGAATCTTGGGTTTTGTCTATTATGCAAGTATTCTTGTTCAACATTTCTCTTGTTAGAGTAATGTCATGGGCTTGTCTCATGTGATTCCTAGGGGCACCAGATTGAAGATGGCATGTCAAACGCCTCGTCAGCTTGGTCGACGTCATACCTATGTACTTACATTGAAGGTTACATCCTTCGTGGGGGCAAGTGTACATGTATACAACGCTTGACTGCTGTAGAGGGTTCTCCGTCGGCTTCGGGCTGTTTTTGATAAGGGGTTCGGAAGTCTTCTTGGTTTTGTAGAATATTATCAGGTTTATGTTTTGGTTAGGAGTAGTGCTTTTTACTCCTTTACGGATTATTTCTTTCATTATTCTTTCCTCTTTTATATGTTCACTGTGCATGGTTGATTTGTAATATAATTTTATTGGGGGTGTTGTGGTTTCTGTTCTAGGTTCTGAATTATACCAACGGTCCAAGTGTCTTCTTATAGCAGCGTTTATTTCCGCGTTGCTATATCCGTTGTTCACCAATACCTGAGTTACTCTTTCAAACTCTCTACTCACGTTGCTCCATTCAGAGCAGTGGGTAAGCGCTCGACGAATATAAGCATTGAGAACACTGGCTTTGTATCTTTGGGGGCACTCACTTCTACCGTTCAGGCATAATCCTATGTTGGTGGGCTTGGTATATACGTTGGTGCTTAAAGAGGTTCCTGTTTTTGTTATTAGTACATCCAAGAATGGCAGACTGTTATTTTCACTATTTTCATGTGTAAATCGGAGTACTGACTCTCTCTCTAGGAGAGAGTCCAAACCTTTATAGAGCAGGCGGAGCATCTGTTAAACAAATGGACCCAGTACGACATCCCTATCCAACTCAAGCAAACCATCAACAGTGAACTATTTAACCTGAAACAACAACATAAAACTCTTGTAGAAACAAAGACACTCCGTAAGTTAACATCCCTTAACGGTGGACAGCTAAAAATCCCTCGTCCTAAAGATGGCTACTTTAACCTGACTTCTTATGATCTTACCCAGGACCAACGAGACCTCTTAAATCTTGGTCTAAATTGTCAATTCTTATCTAAACCAAAGATGCATCAAAAACGCCTGGAAATCGAAATGCTTCTGGACGATATCCATAAGCTAGAAGACAACAAAAAAGTCATCACCACTGACACACTTCAAGCTGAACTACTTGCAGAAGCAGGGAAAAAACGAGGAACATATTCATCTACAATCTTAACCCCACGACTCAAAGAAGCAGCGAAACAACTAAAAAATCTGAAAGACGTAACAATAAGAAAAGCCGACAAAACAGCAGCATATGTATTGATTCCTACCCATGAATACATGAACAAAATTAGCGACATCCTAAGTGACGACTCCAAATTTCAACGAATCACGAGGAACCCCGTAGAAGACCTTAAGCGGAAAGTAAACAAAACAATTACAGCAATCAACGCAAAGAAAGGTAGTGTGCATTTCAATAAACTTCAAGGCGACTATGGCTTAGGATATGCCTACGGCAATGTTAAGACGCATAAACCAGGTAACCCACTACGCCCTATAATCAGCCAAATACCAACCCCAACTTATCACCTGGCAAAGAAACTCAATGAACTCCTAACTCCATACACTCCAAGTAAGTTTAGTCTACAATCATCAGCAGATTTCCTAGAATTGATCAAATCTACCCAGCCCGATGGAATCATCGCTTCCCTGGACGTTGAATCCCTTTTTACCAACGTCCCAGTCGACACAACCATAGGAATGATACTGGACAGAGTATACAGAGACGAGAGCACCCCCAAATTAGACATACCTGAGCCACACTTGAAAAGTCTTCTCGAAGCATGTACAAAGGAAGCCCCTTTCATCAGTCCACAAGGAGACATGTATTTACAAATAGACGGAGTAGCAATGGGCTCCCCCTTAGGAGTTTTATTTGCTAATTTTTATATGGGAACCATCGAAGACAGGGTCTTCAGTAGCAGACAAAAACCAACTGTATACTGCCGTTATGTAGATGACATATTCGTAATAGTAAAAGACTCAGATGAACTAATTGACCTAAAAAGACACCTAGAGAGTCAGTACTCCGATTTACACATGAAAATAGTGAAAATAACAGTCTGCCATTCTTGGATGTACTAATAACAAAAACAGGAACCTCTTTAAGCACCAACGTATATACCAAGCCCACCAACATAGGATTATGCCTGAACGGTAGAAGTGAGTGCCCCCAAAGATACAAAGCCAGTGTTCTCAATGCTTATATTCGTCGAGCGCTTACCCACTGCTCTGAATGGAGCAACGTGAGTAGAGAGTTTGAAAGAGGTTTGAAAGTGAGTAGAGAGGTTTGAAAGAGTTTTTTCTTGAAAGAGAAACTCAGGTATTGGTGAACAACGGATATAGCAACGCGGAAATAAACGCTGCTATAAGAAGACACTTGGACCGTTGGTATAATTCAGAACCTAGAACAGAAACCACAACACCCCCAATAAAATTATATTACAAATCAACCATGCACAGTGAACATATAAAAGAGGAAAGAATAATGAAAGAAATAATCCGTAAAGGAGTAAAAAGCACTACTCCTAACCAAAACATAAACCTGATAATATTCTACAAAACCAAGAAGACTTCCGAACCCCTTATCAAAAACAGCCCGAAGCCGACGGAGAACCCTCTACAGCAGTCAAGCGTTGTATACATGTACACTTGCCCCCACGAAGGATGTAACCTTCAATGTAAGTACATAGGTATGACGTCGACCAAGCTGACGAGGCGTTTGACATGCCATCTTCAATCTGGTGCCCCTAGGAATCACATGAGACAAGCCCATGACATTACTCTAACAAGAGAAATGTTGAACAAGAATACTTGCATAATAGACAAAACCCAAGATTCAAGAAGATTACAAATTCTTGAGGCAATTCACATAAGAATAGAGCGACCTACCATGAACACCCAAATCACGGAACTATTTACTCTACCCACCATGAGAGTAAGGACAAGACAAGAACATATCGATGCCAACACAGAAGACAATGTCCAACATAACAGGCCAATTACACTGGATTAATCTTTGTGTTTAGATAGGAGATGCCTCGTATGGGCCAATAAGCCTTCTGCAGCCCCTATGTTTATCCCTTATGTATCCCCCCATGTTTTCACCTTCATTGTATCATCACCTGACCTAATGCGGGTATAAAATCAACTAGTATTGTAAGATCTGTTCACTTGAGAATGAACCATGGAGGTTCGAAACGTCGTGCAAATTATACAAATAAGTGTAATATACTCTATAGTAAATCACTTCTTTTCTTCACCTTAAAAGTACGAAAATGAGTTTTGGAGAACTCCTATTTCAATTAAGCCCTGATGCTAAGAAAATAGTTAGATGGATAGAAGCCCTAAACCAGAAAATAATAAATACAGAATATGCGGTCATATTCAATGAAACATGTTTGAAAGAAAAACTGCTGCCAGTATACACCAATATATATATATATATATACATATATATATATATATATATATATATATATATATATATATATATATATATATATATATATATATATATATATATATTCGCAATTGTGTTCCTCACGTGTGCCCCAAAGAATGAGGTGATTTGATATAACACTATTCCCAAGAATACCATCAGATTGCCGGCGGGCTGATGGGCAAATAGCCTTGGCTATCATCAGCTTTTGTCCGGTCGTGATGGTCGAGTGGATTAGGTGCCCTGTACACCAGATGCATAGTGCTCCTATGCAGTATGGGTTCGAGTCACTTCTGGGGCGTGAGTTTTCAGTTATATATATAGACACATATACATATATATATATATGTATGTATATATATATATATATATATATATATATATATATATATATATATATATATATATATATATATATATATATATATATATATATTAGTATATTTTGGTAGCAGTCTTTCCTGTAGACATATATTATTAAATATGACCGAAAAAGTAAGATTAATAATTCTAACACGAATTTTCTCAATCTTTCGTACATTTCTTTTCACTGTTGGTGGTAATTTAAAAATCAATTCTCCAAAATTCATTTTTATTTCTAGTCTGACGCGACACTTGAGCGCGTTTCGTAAAACTTATTACATTTTCAAAGACTTTAGTTACACATACACAACTGAATAGAACTTACACATCTCCGATTTGTTTATATCTACATTTGAGTGAGGTGGTATTTAATAGGGTATTAAATTCATAAACACAAGACAGAACACGAAACAATGGGTATTGAATAGAAGTGATTGTAGAAAGCCTATTGGTCCATATTTCATGATGCTTCTATATATATATATATATATATATATATATATATATATATATATATATGACAATGTCAGACCACGGAGGAAAATGAAACAGGAAATTTCCTTAAGTACTTTCGTATATTAAATACATCTTCAGAAGGAATCCCTCATCTTCAGGATTCCTTCTGAAGATGTATTTAATATACGAAAGTACTTAAGGAAATTTCCTGTTTCATTTTCCTCCGTGGTCTGACATTGTCACATTCTTAATCACGTGTTTATTTTCGTGATATACACACATATATTTATATATATATATATTATTATTATTAAATATGACCGAAAAAGTAAGATTAATAATTCTAACACGAATTTTCTCAATCTTTCGTACATTTCTTTTCACTGTTGGTGGTAATTCAAAAAATAATTCTCCAAAATTCATTTTTATTTCTAGACTAGAAATAAAAATGAATTTTGGAGAATTAATTTTTGAATTACCACCAACAGTGAAAAGAAATGTACGAAAGATTGAGAAAATTCGTGTTAGAATTATTAATCTTACTTTTTCGGTCATATTTAATAATATATGTCTACAGGAAAGACTGCTACCAAAATATACTAATATATATATATATATATATATATATATATATATATATATATATATATATATATATATATATATATATATTAGTATATTTTGGTAATATATATATATATATATATATATATATATATATATATATATATATATATATATATATATATATATATTAGTATATTTTGGTAGCAGTCTTTCCTGTAGACATATATTATTAAATATGACCGAAAAAGTAAGATTAATAATTCTAACACGAATTTTCTCAATCTTTCGTACATTACGCTTCACTGTTGGAGGTAAATCAAAAATCACTTCTCCAAAATTCATTTTTATTTCTAGTCTGACGCGACACGGGCGCGTTTCGTAAAACTTATTACATTTTCAAAGACTTCACAAATACACAACTGATTAGAACTTGCGTTTCCCTGATTTTATATCTACATTTGAGTGAGGTGGGAAGGGTGATGTGGCATTACATTTGAGTGAGGTGGGAAGGGTGATGTGGCATTAACACAAGACAGAACACTAGGGGATATTAATAGGGTATTAAAAGTATCAACACAAGACAGAACAGAAACAATGGGTATTGAATAGAAGTGTTTGTAGAAAGTTTATTGGTCCATATTTCTTGATGCTTCTATATTGGAGCGGAGTCTTGAGGTGGGTAGAATATAGTTGTGCAATAATTGGCTGTTGATTGCTGGTGTTGACTTCTTGATGTGTAGTGCCTCGCAAACGTCAAGCCGCCTGCTATCGCTGTATCTATCGATGATTTCTGTGTTGTTTACTAGGATTTCTCTGGCGATGGTTTGGTTATGGGAAGAGATTATATGTTCCTTAATGGAGCCCTGTTGTTTATGCATCGTTAAACGCCTAGAAAGAGATGTTGCTGTCTTGCCTATATACTGGGTTTTTTGGAGCTTACAGTCCCCAAGTGGGCATTTGAAGGCATAGACGACGTTAGTCTCTTTTAAAGCGTTCTGTTTTGTGTCTGGAGAGTTTCTCATGAGTAGGCTGGCCGTTTTTCTGGTTTTATAGTAAATCGTCAGTTGTATCCTCTGATTTTTGTCTGTAGGGATGACGTTTCTATTAACAATATCTTTCAGGACCCTTTCCTCTGTTTTATGAGCTGTGGAAAAGAAGTTCCTGTAAAATAGTCTAATAGGGGGTATAGGTGTTGTGTTAGTTGTCTCTTCGGAGGTTGCATGGCTTTTCACTTTCCTTCTTATGATGTCTTCGATGAAACCATTGGAGAAGCCGTTATTGACTAGGACCTGCCTTACCCTACAGAGTTCTTCGTCGACTTGCTTCCATTCTGAGCTGTGGCTGAGAGCACGGTCGACGTATGCGTTAACAACACTCCTCTTGTACCTGTCAGGGCAGTCGCTGTTGGCATTTAGGCACATTCCTATGTTTGTTTCCTTTGTGTAGACTGCAGTGTGGAAACCTCCGCCCTTTTCCATGACTGTTACATCTAGAAAAGGCAGCTTCCCATCCTTTTCCGTCTCGTAAGTGAAACGCAGCACGGAACTCTGCTCAAATGCCTCCTTCAGCTCCTGCAGATGTCTGACATCAGGTACCTGTGTAAAAATGTCGTCAACATACCTGCAGTATATGGCCGGTTTCAAGTTCATGTCGACTAAGACTTTTTGCTCGATGGTACCCATGTAGAAGTTTGCAAACAGGACACCTAGGGGAGAACCCATGGCGACCCCATCTACTTGCTTATACATGTGCCCATCCGGGCTCAAGAAGGGTGCCTCTTTAGTACAAGCTTGGAGTAGTTTCCTCAGAATACTTTCTGGCATGTCAAGAGGAGTACAGGCTGGATCACGATACACTCTGTCGGCTATCATTCCGATTGTCTCGTCCACAGGTACGTTGGTAAACAGCGATTCTACGTCCAACGAGGCTCTTATCCCTGTGGCCCGTGCGCCCCGCAGTAAGTCCACAAATTCCTTTGGAGACTTCAGGCTGAAGGCGCAAGGAACATAAGGAGTCAGCAGGCCGTTGAGTCGCTTCGCCAGTCTGTACGTGGGTGTGGGTATCTGGCTAATGATTGGCCGAAGTGGGTTTCCAGGCTTGTGCGTCTTGACATTTCCATACGCATATCCAGGTTTATATTCCCCAATGATCTTTGGCAGGTGGAGTCCGGAGGTTTCCACACTGCAGTCTACAAAAAAGGAAACAAACATAGGAATGTGCCTAAATGCCAACAGTGACTGCCCTGACAGGTACAAGAGGAGTGTTGTTAACTTATACGTCGACCGTGCTCTCAGCCACAGCTCAGAATGGAAGCAAGTCGACGAAGAACTCTGTAGGGTAAGGCAGGTCCTAGTCAATAACGGCTTCTCCAATGGTTTCATCGAAGACATCATAAGAAGGAAAGTGAAAAGCCATGCAACCTCCGAAGAGACAACTAACACAACACCTATACCCCCTATTAGACTATTTTACAGGAACTTCTTTTCCACAGCTCATAAAACAGAGGAAAGGGTCCTGAAAGATATTGTTAATAGAAACGTCATCCCTACAGACAAAAATCAGAGGATACAACTGACGATTTACTATAAAACCAGAAAAACGGCCAGCCTACTCATGAGAAACTCTCCAGACACAAAACAGAACGCTTTAAAAGAGACTAACGTCGTCTATGCCTTCAAATGCCCACTTGGGGACTGTAAGCTCCAAAAAACCCAGTATATAGGCAAGACAACAACATCTCTTTCTAGGCGTTTAACGATGCATAAACAACAGGGTTCCATTAAGGAACATATAATCTCTTCGCATAACCAAACCATCGCCAGAGAAATCCTAGTAAACAACACAGAAATCATCGATAGATACAGCGATAGCAGGCGGCTTGACGTTTGCGAGGCACTACACATCAAGAAGTCAACACCAGCAATCAACAGCCAATTATTGCACAACTATATTCTACCCACCTCAAGACTCCGCTCCAATATAGAAGCATCAAGAAATATGGACCAATAGGCTTTCTACAAACACTTCTATTCAATACCCATTGTTTCTGTTCTGTCTTGTGTTGATACTTTTAATACCCTATTAATATCCCCTAGTGTTCTGTCTTGTGTTAATGCCACATCACCCTTCCCACCTCACTCAAATGTAATGCCACATCACCCTTCCCACCTCACTCAAATGTAGATATAAAATCAGGGAAACGCAAGTTCTAATCAGTTGTGTATTTGTGAAGTCTTTGAAAATGTAATAAGTTTTACGAAACGCGCCCGTGTCGCGTCAGACTAGAAATAAAAATGAATTTTGGAGAAGTGATTTTTGATTTACCTCCAACAGTGAAGCGTAATGTACGAAAGATTGAGAAAATTCGTGTTAGAATTATTAATCTTACTTTTTCGGTCATATTTAATAATATATATATATATATATATATATATATATATATATATATATATATATATATATATATATAATGAATTATATTATATATCAACATGATATATAATATATCTGGGACTTGAGTGTGACGATTCTCCCCAGTGAGAAGCAGGAAGACGAGTCAACCTTGGTGGTAAGGGGTTAAGGCTGCCAAGAATATTAGTATACCGGTATGACCTGTATATATGACTGCCAGTATATCCAGTATCACCAGCATATACCCGACACCAGGCCCACTGTGGGTAGCCACCTCTCTCTCTCCTCTTACTGAACACACTACACTTTTTTGCGCGCTCCTCCTCGACGTAGGAACTGTGGTGGTTACGGGATATTAAGATCACCGCAGGATTGACGTTTCGTGGGTAGGTTGCCGACGTTTTTACACTTCTGGTTAGGCAAAATTGATGCATTTTCGTAAGGAATTTGTGCTGTCGTAGCCATCACACGCAGGACGGACGGACGGACGGACGGGCACGCGCGCGCGCGCACACACACACACACACACACACACACACACACACACACACACACACACACACAGCCTCGGGGCCTTTGGGGCCTCGTAGCCTGGTGGATAGCGAGCAGGACTCGTAATTCTGTGGCGCGGGTTCGATTCCCGCACGAGGCAGAAACAAATGGGCAAAGTTTCTTTCACCCTAAGTGCCCCTGTTACCTAGCAGTAAATAGGTACCTGGGAGTTAGTCAGCTGTCAAGGGCTGCTTCCTGGGGTGTGTGTGTGTGTGTGTGGTGTGGAAAAAAAAAAAAAAAAAGTAGTTAGTAAACAGTTGATTGACAGTTGAGAGGCGGGCCGAAAGAGCAAAGCTCAACCCCCGCAAAAACACAACACAACTAGTAAACACACAACGAGGCTAGTGAAAAAGCTGGAGAAGCAGGCTGGAGTGAAAGGGAAGGTACTCCATTGGATAATGGAGTACCTAAGCAACAGGAGACAACGAGTCAGTGTGAGGGGTGAGGTCTCAGATTGGCGAGACGTTACAAGTGGAGTCCCGCAAGGGCCAGTCCTTGGGCCTATACTGTTTCTGATATATGTAAATGATCTCCCAGAGGGTATAGAATAGTTTCTCTCAATGTTTGCCGATGATGCAAAAATTATGAGGAGGATTGAAACAGAGGATGATAGTAGGAGGCTACAAGATGACCTAGACAGACTGAGTGAATGGTCCAACAAATGGCTGTTGAAGTTCAACCCGAGTAAATGCAAAGTAATTAAACTAGGCAGTGGAAACAGGAGGCCAGACACAGGATACAGAATAGGAGATGAAGTACTTAATGAAACGAACAGAGAGAAAGATCTGGAAGTTGATATCACACCAAACCTGTCTCCTGAAGCCCACATAAAAAGAATAACGTCTGCGGCATATGCGAGGCTGGCTAACATCAGAACAGCGTTCAGGAACCTGTGTAAGGAATCATTCAGAATCTTGTACACCTCATATGTAAGACCAATACTGGAGTATGCGGCCCCAGTATGGAACCCGTACCTTGTCAAGCACAAGACGAAGCTGGAAAAAGTCCAAAGGTATGCCACTAGACTAGTCCCAGAACTAAGAGGCATGAGTTACGAGGAAAGGCTGCGGGAAATGCACCTTACGACACTGAAAAACAGAAGAGTAAGCGGAGACATGATCACAACCTACAAAATCCTCAGGGGAATCGACCGGGTAAACAAGGATAAACTATTCAATACAGGTGGGACGCGAACAAGGGGACACAAGTGGAAACTGAGTACCCACATGAGCCACAGAGACGTTAGAAAGAACTTTTTTCAGTGTCAGAGTAGTTAGCGGATGGAATGCATTAGGCAGTGATGTGGTGGAGGCTGACTCCATACACAGTTTCAAATGTAGATATGATAGAGCCCAGTAGGCTCAGGAATCTGTACACCAGTTGATTGACAGTTGAGAGGCGGGACCAAAGAGCCAGAGCTCAACCCCCGCCAGCACAAATAGGTGAGTACACACACAATTACGTTTTGATATATTTATTTTTTCCATAACGCAGGATCTGGTAGTTATCATCTCGCAGGATCTGGTAGTTATCTTCTCCCAGGATCTGGTAGTTATCTTCTCGCAGGATCTGGTAGTTATCTTCTCGCAGGATCTGGTAGTTATCTTCTCGCAGGATCTGGTAGTTATCATCTCGCAGGATCTGGTAGTTATCTTCTCCCAGGATCTGGTAGTTATCTTCTCGCAGGATCTGGTAGTTATCTTCTCGCAGGATCTGGTAGTTATCTTCTCGCAGGATCTGGTAGTTATCTTCTCGCAGGATCTGGTAGTTATCTTCTCGCAGGATCTGGTAGTTATCTTCTCGCAGGATCTGGTAGTTATCTTCTCGCAGGATCTGGTAGTTATCTTCTCGCAGGATCTGGTAGTTATCTTCTCCCAGGATCTGCTAGTTATCTTCTCGCAGGATCTGGTAGTTATCTTCTTGCAGGATCTGGTAGTTATCTTCTCCCAGGATCTGGTAGTTATCTTCTCGCAGGATCTGGTAGTTATCTTCTCGCAGGATCTGGTAGTTATCTTCTCGCAGGATCTGGTAGTTATCTTCTCCCAGGATCTGGTAGTTATCTTCTCGCAGGATCTGGTAGTTATCTTCTCGCAGGATCTGCTAGTTATCTTCTCGCAGGATCTGGTAGTTATCTTCTCGCAGGATCTGGTAGTTATCTTCTCGCAGGATCTGGTAGTTATCTTCTCGCAGGATCTGGTAGTTATCTTCTCGCAGGATCTGGTAGTTATCTTCTCGCAGGATCTGGTAGTTATCTTCTCGCAGGATCTGGTAGTTATCTTCTCGCAGGATCTGGTAGTTATCTTCTCGCAGGATCTGGTAGTTATCTTCTCGCAGGATCTGGTAGTTATCTTCTCGCAGGATCTGGTAGTTATCTTCTCGCAGGATCTGGTAGTTATCTTCTCGCAGGATCTGGTAGTTATCTTCTCGCAGGATCTGGTAGTTATCTTCTCGCAGGATCTGGTAGTTATCTTCTCGCAGGATCTGGTAGTTATCTTCTCGCATGATCTGGTAGTTATCTTCTCGCAGGATCTGGTAGTTATCTTCTCGCAGGATCTGGTAGTTATCTTCTCGCAGGATCTGGTAGTTATCTTCTCGCAGGATCTGGTAGTTATCTTCTCGCAGGATCTGGTAGTTATCTTCTCCCAGGATCTGGTAGTTATCTTCTCGCAGGATCTGGTAGTTATCTTCTCCCAGGATCTGGTAGTTATCTTCTCGCAGGATCTGGTAGTTATCTTCTCGCAGGATCTGGTAGTTATCTTCTCGCATGATCTGGTAGTTATCTTCTCGCAGGATCTGGTAGTTATCTTCTCGCAGGATCTGGTAGTTATCTTCTCGCAGGATCTGGTAGTTATCATCATTAAACATATTATTTTCTATGGCCCCTTGAAAGGTCTGATGATCTCCATGAGTTTGGAGGTTTGGCGTGTCCTCTATGTTGTCTACTCTCATAACAATCCCTGTGTCATCTGCCAAGGATGATACAGTACTATGGTTTGTGTCCTTGTCTATGTCTGATATGAGGATGAGACAAAGTACTGGAGCAAGCACAGTACCCTGGGGGACTCACTTCGTTACCGTTCATTATCACTTACTCATCGTTTGCTTATTCATGTTGGGGTTGGGGGGGGGGTCACGGCTGAATGAACAGCACTCTGGGGTCGTAGTCCTAAGGGTTCGATCCCCGGCAGAGGCAGAAACAAATGAGCAGAGTTTCTTTCACCTTGATGCCTCAGTTACCCAGCAGTACATAGGTACCTGGGAGTTAGACAGCTGCTACGGGCTGCTTCCTGGGGATGTACTCACCTAATTGTGCTTGCTGAGGTTGAGCTCTGGCTCTTTGGTCCCGTCTCTCAACTGTCAATCATCTGGTGTACAGGTTCCTGAGCCTACTAGGCTCTATCATATCTACATTTGAAGCTGTGTATGGAGTCAGCCTCCACCACATCACTGCCTAATGCATTCCACCTGTTAACTACTCTGACACTGAAAAAGTTCTATCTAACGTCCCTGTGGCTCATTTGGATGCTCAGTTTCCACCTGTGTCCTCTTGTTCGCGAACCACCCGTGTTAAGCAGTTTATTTTTATCTACCCGGTCAATTCCTCTGAGAATTTTGTAGGAAGTGATCATGTCTCCCCTTACTCTTCTGTCTTCCAGTGTGTGTACTCACCTATTTGTGCTTGCAGGATCGAGCATTGACTCTTGGATCACGCCTTTCCAGCTATCGGTTGTTTACAGCAATGACTCCTGTCCCATTTCCCTATCATACCTAGTTTTAAAAGTATGAATAGTATTTGCTTCCACAACCTGTTCCCCAAGTGCATTCCATTTTTCCACTACTCTCACGCTAAAAGAAAACTTCCTAACATCTCTGTGACTCATCTGAGTTTCCAGTTTCCACCCATGTCCCCTCGTTCTGTTATTATTAAATGTGAACATTTCATCTATTTTCACTTTGTCAATTCTCCTGAGTATTTTATATGTCCCTATCATATGTGTGTGTGTGTGTGTGTGTGTGTGTGTGTGTGTGTGTGTGTGTGTGTGTGTGTACTCACCTATTTGTACTCACCTATTTGTACTCACCTATTTGTGCTTGCGGGGGTTGAGCTTTGGCTCTTTGGTCCCGCCTCTCAACTGTCAATCAACTGGTGTACAGATTCCTGAGCCTATTGGGCTCTATCATATCTACATTTAAAACTGTGTATGGAGTCAGCCTCCACCACATCACAGCCTAATGCATTCCATCCGTTAACTACTCTGACACTGAAAAAGTTCCTTCTAACGTCCCTGTGGCTCATGTGGGTACTCAGTTTCCACCTGTGTCCCCTTGTTCGCGTCCCACCAGTGTTGAATAGTTTATCGAATAATATTGAATAGTTCTCATAGTTTTTAATAGTTGTGTGTGTGTGTGTGTGAGTGTGAGTGAGTGAGTGAGTGTACTCTCACAGAGTTCAGCAGGGCCAGGAGGCAGGTCACTGTAGCAGGCTCCAGGAATATCAAGTTACCTAAGTATTGGGAACAGGTTGAGGGCTACAGTGGTGTCTCAGGTTACATAAAGGTACATCCAAGTTTAAAATCAAATAAGATACAAGTAATAGGTGAAAGTGATTGAAAATTCTGTGTTGGAAAGGTTTATATTCCATAACAAAAGAACGTCAATAACAAAGATGGCCGCCGCCACGGGGAAGGTAAACACACCATCAGATGATTGTTTCAAAGGATTCTCACCACAAAATATAATGAAGGGAAATGTTCTTGGCAAGTTAAGAGATACTTGAGGACATGCCGGTCGGCCCAGCGGACAGCACGCTGGACTTGTGGTCCAGGGTTCGATCCCAGGCGCCGGCGAGAAACAATGGGCAGAGTTTCTTTCACCCTATGCCCCTGTTACCTAGCAGTAAGCCGGTCGGCCCAGCGGACAGCACGCTGGACTTGTGGTCCAGGGTTCGATCCCAGGCGCCGGCGAGAAACAATGGGCAGAGTTTCTTTCACCCTATGCCCCTGTTACCTAGCAGTAAATAGGTACCTGGGTGTTAGTCAGCTATCTCGGGCTGTTTCCTGGGGGTGGAGGCCTGGTCGAGGACCGGGCCGCAGGGACACTAAAAGCCCCGAAATCATCTCAAGATAACCTCAAGAAGATAACCACACCAGAATGCCAAAGAAGAAAAAGTACTTGAATTAGAAGAAGAAAATGGAGCTCTCAGGAGCGAGTTTCACACTTTAAAAGGAAGTATTCTGCAGCAAGGTAAGAAAATTACCGCCTTAAAGGACAAGGTAAAGATACAAGAGGAACAAGTCCAGGAACTAGTGAAAGAACATGAGGTATGGAAAGTGAAAAATGGTGAATTTGAAGACATTAACAAGAAAATACTCATATAGTGAACAACTCTAAGAATGTCTAAAGGCCAACTCAGAGTTAGGCAAGGGTATGCAAGGAGAAACGTCATAGACAACGCACATACAGGAGGTTAATAAAGAACTAGAAAAGTAAAAAGAGGAAATTAGAGACCTGTTTGATAGGGTTCTGGGAGTTGTTCTACTCCCCATGTCCGGCCCGAGGCCAGGCTTGTGTTCATGGAAAAATAAGTGAAATTCGTGTGTAGTCAAGGCCTGCCCTCTTGGTGCCAGGAGGCCTTAGGCGATAGTTGCCAAGTCGTCATTAAATCACATCCCTCGCTATTGATACATCAAGTAATCAGTGCCCATAGTGCTAAGCTCTCTATGCAAAACCTGTGTCTATTATAAAAAAATAAGATAACATATCTTAATATCAAGTGAACAAATTATACACAAAATAAGTCCGTCGTGTGTACGTAAACAAGGGCCATTTGGAGGTAGGCCCACCCCAGTACCCTCTGTGTGTATTCTTCCAAATAGTGTAACGTACTCAGGTAACTAGTGCCCAGACACAGAAACTAGACGCCTCTACTGTAAGATAACTAGTGGGAAAAATGCAAGTAATGTAATCTAACAAGTGAACAAAACAAATTAAGAGTGCGACACGTGGTAGCAACACTGCCAGTCCATACAGCCTCCTCCAGGCCTGTCTCAAGTTGGTAAACACCCACGGTCAACACCCACGGTCAACACCGTGGCCATACATTTTCATTTTCATTTTCAATACATTTTCACAAACCCTCTGTTCAGCAGCCATACACAAAAAATGTGCCAACATGACTAATAATTCAAGGAGAAATGGTCCCAGTGACCACTCTGTGTACTGGCTCTGCAAAAAGGATGATGTAACTTTTTTGAAGATGATTGAAATCCTGGATAAAATTCCCGCCGAAAACAGAGAATCACTAATAAATGCCTGCATAGCAATTTATAATGTCTTCAAACAAACTGTCCATGACACCAAGGTACAACCAGATGCGGCACAGAGCTCGGTGGCAGCGGCGCCTGAGCAGGGCGCGGAGTCGGGGGCGCCTGAGCAGGGCGCGGAGTCGGGGTCGCCTGAGCAGAGCGCGGAGTCGGGGGCGCCTGAGCAGAGCGCTGAGTCGGGGACTCCTGAGCAGAGCGCTGAGTCGGGGACGCCTGAGCAGAGGGCGGTGTCAATGGCGCCGAAGCAAAGCGCTGTGTCACGGGCACCGGAGCAGAGCGCGGTGTCGCAGGCCCCAGAGCAGAGCACAGTGTCGGGGACGCCGCAGCAAGGTGCGGTCCCTGGCAAAGGGACACAAACAAAACAAGGCCCCAAAATCTGTTGGTATTACAAATGGGCAACCTGTAAACATGGGATATCGGGAAGAACAAATGGAACATGTAAGTACGATCACCCTAGAACGTGCAGAAACCTCCTCAATACAGGTAAATGTACCAAAAGCAGTGAATTCTTTCACCCAGAAATTTGCAAGAACTCTTTGGACAGGAAAGAGTGCTTCAATGCTGAATGCCCAGCTTTTCATATAAGAGGTACCAGGCGAATAAAACAGACAGACCGCCACTATGAAAACAGCCACTACTCCATCGACCGGGATAATTTTTTTAGCAAGAGGAGGAGGAGAAGAATGGCTAAAAATGACCAGACTCTACCACCAACTCGGTCAAATGCTAGAGAGGACGCAAACACAGTGGCCTCCTTACCAGAGCCTCAGATATTAACACCAATTAAAGCATCCAGCACTTCCACTAACACGATAACATCATTAATATTTGCCAACATCCAGGGTATAAAAATCCGCACATCCAACAAAGTTTGCTTTATAGATGGTCTCCTTCATGAGGCAAATGCAGTGTTTGCAGCCCTAACGGAAACTCACACAAAGGACTACCTTGATGGTGAAATATGGATCTCAGAGTACAATCTCTTCAGATGTGATAGGAAACACCGGCTTCAGGGTGGGGTCAGCCTCTACATCAAAGACACACTCATCTGTACTGAGCTGCTAAACACCTCAAATGATATGGTGGAAGTGCTGATAATCAAAATAGAGATCGTAAATGTAGTTATTGTCCTTGTATATAAGTCACCGGAGGCAAACCCTCAGCAGTTTAAAGACCAACTAATGAAAATAGAACACTGCTTGGAAAACCTCACAAATCCAGCTCCGAACATCATCCTGCTTGGGGACTTCAACCTACGGCACCTGAAATGGAAGCACCTGGCTAATACAGTAATATCAGAAAGAATACCCCAGGAAGTAGCCTAAATGAACAGGTACATGCAAATGACCTGCTACGGATGCGCGACAGGTTTGCCTTAAACCAGCAAATAGTAGAACCAACTAGGAAGGAGAACACGCTGGACCTCATTTTCACTACTAATGATGAATTGATCAGGAACATAATGATTACAAATACATGTTACTCAGATCACAAATTAATTGAAGTTATGACAACCATGGGGTTGTCATAACTTCAAAATTTTGAAGGTCGAATCTGGACCTTCAAAACCAGTCCAGATTCCCGGTGGAGGAAATTTCAGCAAATTCAACTTCAATAATAAACAGATAAACTGGGAGCAAATAAACCAGGACTTCACAGAAATAAACTGGGAAGAACAGCTAGAAAATGCAAACCTGAACCAGTGCCTGGAAAAAATAAGCTCAGTAGCACTAGAAATATGTTCAAACCGCATACCCCTAAGAAAAAAGAGGAAGAGATGCAGATTGGAACGGGAACGTCGTTTCCTATATAGACGAAGAAAACGAATCACAGAACAACTTGAGAGTCGGACCCTATCTCAAGAACGGCGAAGAAGGTTAGGTAGAGAAATAGAAACAATTGAACTCAAGCTACAAGAATCATACAAAACCCAGGAGAGGCAAAGAGAGCAAAAGGCCATCAGTGAAATAGAGAGAAATCCGAAATATTTTTTCTCCTATGCAAAATCAAGATAAAAAACCACATCTAGTATCGGGCCCGTGCGAAACGGAGATGGAACTTTCACCGATGACAACAAAGAAATGAGCGAGCTACTGAGGAAGCAGTTCGACTCTGTTTTCAGCGAACCATTAAACGCACTAAAGATTGATAACCCAAATGAATTTTTCATGGATATGATACCAACATCAAATCATATATCAGACGTCACCCTATCCCCACTGGATTTTGAAGAAGCCATAAACAGTATGCCTATGCACTCTGCACCAGGCCCTGATTCTTGGAGCTCCATATTCATCAAGAACTGTATAAAAAAACTATCGCAGGCCCTTCACATTCTGTGGAGACAAAGCCTAGATACTGGTGTTATCCCTGATATACTAAAAACAGCAGAGATAGCACCACTTCATAAAGGAGGAAATAAGGCAGAGGCAAAAAATTACAGACCGATAGCTCTAACATCGCACATCATGAAAAATTTTGAGAGAGTGCTAAGAAGTAAGATCACAAAATACATGGAATCACAGCATCTCCATAACCCCGGACAACATGGTTTCAGAACAGGGCGCTCTTGCCTGTCGCAGTTGCTGGACCACTATGATATGGCATTAGATGCTATGGAAGACAAACAAAACGCTTATGTAATTTACACAGATTTCGCAAAAGCTTTTGATAAATGTGACCATGGTGTTATTGCACATAAAATGCGTTCAAAAGGAATTACCAGAAAAATAGGCAGATGGATCTACAATTTCCTCACTAACAGAACCCAATGTGTAATAGTCAACAAAATAAAATCCAGCCCATCAACCTTGAAGAGCTCAGTCCCGCAGGGTACTGTGCTTGCTCCAGTACTTTTTCTCATCCTCATATCGGACATAGACAAGAACACAACCTATAGCACTGTATCATCCTTTGCAGATGGCACTAAGATCTTCATGAGAGTAGGCAACATAGAGGACACGGCAAACCTCCAATCAGTTGTAGATCTGGCCTTTCTATGGGCTACAGAAAATAATATGGTGTTTAACGAAGATAAGTTCCAGCTCATGCGCTATGGAAAAAATGAAAATATAAAAACGGAAACCACGTACAAAACTCAGTCAAATCATAACATAGAACAAAAAGGCAATGTAAAGGATCTGGGTGTACTCATGACGGAAGACCTTACCTTTAAAGAACACAATAAAGTAGCCGTCACAACTGCAAGAAAAATGACAGGTTGGAGAACAAGAACTTTTCACACTAGAGATGCTATACCGATGATGATACTTTTCAAAATGCTTGTGCTCTCTCGAGTGGAGTATTGCTGCACAATGACAGCCCCTTTCAAAGCTGGAGAAATTGCTGACCTGGAGAGCGTGCAGAGATTCTTTACTGCTAGAATCCACTCAGTAAAACATCTAAACTATTGGGACCGACTAAAGAGCCTAAATCTGTATTCCCTTGAGCGCAGGCGGGAGAGATACATAATAATATACACGTGGAAAATATTAGAGGGGCTGGTCCCAAACCTGCACACAGAAATAACATCACATGAGACCAGAAGACATGGCAGGATGTGCAGAATACCACCGTTGAAAAGCAGAGGTGCAACAGGTACTCTGAGGGAGAACTCTATCAACATCAGAGGCCCGAGACTGTTCAACATGCTTCCACTACACATAAGGGGCATAACTGGCAAACCCCTCACAGTGTTCAAGAGAGGACTGGATAAGCACCTCCAAAGGATACCTGATCAACCAGGCTGTGACTCATACGTCAGGCTGCGAGCAGCCGCGTCCAACAGCCTGGTTGATCAGTCCTGCAACCAGGAGGCCTGGTCGACGACCGGGCCGTTGGGACGCTAAGCCCCGGAAGCACCTCAAGGTTTGACTTGTGAGAGCTTGGTCCAACAGGCTGTTGCTTGGAGCGGCCCGCAGGTACACATCACCACAGCCCGGTTGGTCCGGCAGTTCATGAAGAAAATTGTCTAATTTTCCTCTTGAAGATGTCCACGGTTGTTCCGGCAATATTTTTTATACTCGCTGGGAGGAACTTGAACAACCGTGGACCTCTGATGTTCAGTGCTCTCTATTGTTGTTCTTGTTAAAGTTTCGCTACCTGGAACAAAAGGTTCAAAGTAGCACGGGCTATGGTGAGCCCGTATTTCCTTAATTCTCTCTAATATTGCCAATGGCACCTCTACTCCTCACTGGTTTTAATCTGCATTTCCTTCCGTACCTTTCGCTCCAGTATGTGGTTATTCGACAGTGCAAATTTGGCACCTGGCCTTCCAGTATCTTCCATGTATTGGTACCTTTTTCGCCTCCTTTCCAGGGAGTACATTTTGAGAGCTTTGAGACCGTCCCAATAATTTAGATGTTTTCTCGTGTCTATGTGTGCCGTATATGTTCTCTATCTTCCCTCTAATTCAGAGATCTCTCCCGCTCTGAAAGCGGAAGTGAGTACCGAGCAGTACTCAAGAAGGGACAGCACCAGTGATTTAAATAGTTGTAGCATTGCTGTGGGGTCTGTAGATTTGAACGCTCTCATAATCCATCATATCATTTTCTTGACCGCTGCTATATTTGCTCGGTTATGTTCACTAAATGTCAGGTCGTCAACCATCACTCCATTCCTTAGCACTTCAATCACCGTTAATGGTTGTACCGTGAAGGGCAGCGTAGCATGTGTAGAAGCACCAGCGCAGTGCTAACCAGCTACAGTGCTAACCAGCACTTCTACAGTGCTGGTTAGCACTGTAGATGTGTAGAAGTGAATGACACGTCTGTCGAAGAGGAAGTATACGCTGTCCCACACCCTCTCCACTCCACACATTCTCCACTCCACACCCCCCTCCACCCCACACACCCCTTCACCCCACACTCCCTCCACCCCACACCCCCTCCACTCCACATCCCCTCCTCTCCACACCCCCTCCACTCCACACCCACCCCCCTCCACCCCACACCCCTCCACCCCACACCCCTCCACCCCACACCCCTCCACCCAACACCCCCTCTACCCCACACCTTCTCCACCCCACACTTCTCCTCCCCACACCCCTTCCCTCAAGGTTCCCCCTGACTTCCATTAGCACCATTTTCCAACGCCCCCTCCCCCCCCCCCCCCTACAATTTCTCCCGCCAACACAGGCCCAACAAACGTCTGGCGGCAGCTGTTGCTCTCGTGATGTGATAAACAATCGCGTGTAATTAGATCAAGAATCAGGTGATTTGATCAACAATCAGTGAGGCTGTTGTTGTGGCCGACTGCATCATCATCATCATCAACAACATTGTGATTGGCCGACTGATTGGAGCTTTTGTGTGTTTTTTGTCTTGCTTGGTCTCTCTAACTGTGGCGTGAGTGGTGGTGGGAGTGACTGTCACGGGGGCTTGTTTTGGCAGGCATGAGGTGACTGGGGGGGGGGATGATTGTGACTGAGATATGACTGTGGCAGAGAATGAGTGACTGGCGACAATGACTGGTTGTGGCGTCTAATAGCGACGACGGGGGATTATATTATTTTTTTTTTATTATTATTATTTTCTACCACAGACGTGGCCACACAGTTACAATGCTAACCAGCATATATACATTTTCTTCTGTCCTCCATGGACAGGGTTAGAGATGTGTTAAATATATAGTTCAGGGATTAACTGAATAATCAACTACATAAGTTGATTGTATAGTGCTTTTAAATGCTAAGCTAACCTACATACGTAAATACATAGATACACAGATTTACGTATGCCCTACATAAAGTGGTCGATGTGTCATTAATGTACATTTACTAAGGTGAAATGAAATTCTGATCAGCTTCCACATATAATTTATACACATACATATACTTACACACACACATATACATACACACACACACATATACATACATATATATATATACAAACATATATACACACGTACATAATTATCTTTGTCTCTTTTACTCTGACAGGGTGAGATAGCTGATAGAGAAACTAGTGTGCAATTAAGCACTTAATCACTGAAGGTGATTAAGGTATGATTAAGGTGATTAAGGATTAGCGCTATGTAGCGCCTTAGCCCAGGAGGGCGAAAGTCAGTCAATATGGGACATTCTACAATATAATGTTCAAGAGAGTGCATGTTTTCTCTTTCACAAAGTTGACACATTGTGTACCCGACATTTGGGTTTTGAGAAAGCTGCCAGATACGTCTATATCCCAGGCGTATTCTGGCCACTATAACATCACATTGCCGGGTTCTTGTTCTATTAGTCCCATATGTGAATGTCTCCTCACGTTATCTATCATAATATTTAATGCTACAACTTTCCGGTCTTTGTGAATTTGTTAGGTCGGTGAGATCTTCATTAGATATTTGTTTAAGTATTCTCTTTGTCACTGCTAATGAAACACCCATATCAATTTCTACCACTGGTTTTCTACAGGCTGTCTTAGCAAGCATATCAACAGTGCCATGCCTTGAGATGCCAACATGTGATGGTATCCATAGGAAATTAATTTTAAATCTGTTTTCTTTGGCAGCTAAAACATTCGTTCGAATATCACTGACTATTTTCTGGGTGTCACTACTATGTGCATTCAGTGCCAGGAGTGCACTCTGCGAGTCACAGTATATAAGTCCACTGCCTTTGTCTTTTAAAAATTCAGTGGCAAGGTATATGCCTGCAAGTTCGGTTTGAGTTGTACTTGCCCAGTCATTGACGCGCTTCATTGCTGTATGTACGAGAGAAGATTGTTCAAATATGTTACATGCACATCCGGTACATCGTCCATCTTCTTCTACAGAACCGTCGGTATAGCACTGATACACATCGTTACCCATACTCTGAGTACTCTCAGGGCATGGGTAAAATATGGTTATTGGCTTTGTTTACAAATTACTGATGTATATCCCTAGTATTTCAACAGCTAGCTGATAAACATAGACCACTGCTTAGAAAACCAAATACAAATAACCCCAGCTCCATTAATCATCGTGCTTAGTGATTCCAATTTATGCCACTTTAAATGGAACATAACGTGGCAAACACCGTTAAATTGTTTCCATCGTTCCAAGTTATTTGACTTGCACCAACATCTGCTTTCGTTGGTTGTAGCACATCTTAACCCAAACTGCATTGTTCTCAGTGCCAATATAGTGCCATAATCTAAGAATGTTAGTTGAAGTCTATTCCTAATATAGTTTTAAACGTCGCAGCTGAAGGGTTAACAAATAGATGTGAATGAACTTGCAGATCACAAGAGCAGTAGAAGTTAGGGAAACCTGAAACCAATATTTGTACTTGTTAACTGTAAGCTGAGCAATGTTGTGTGTTAAGGAATTCTGAGGAATTCCTGCCACTCTGTTGTGACTGCCTTGTGCATTAACTGATAACATTCCACTGTACAGAGGCCCACCTGCCTTCATTGTTGTAACACTGATGGGATCTGTGTTCGGGAGGGAGGGAATAATCAGGGGAAAGCGCCAATCATTACGACTATATAGCACTTGGAAAGGGTCAGGATATAAGGATTTGGGATGGAATGGGGATAAGGAATGGTACCCAACCACTTGTGGACGGTCGGGGGGATTGAACGCCGACCTGCATGAAGTGAGACCGTCGCTCTACCGTCCGGCCCTAGTAGTTTTTTTATGGTGCCAGTGGCGCAATCAGTAGTTGGTTGTGTGCTCAGGAGATTGTATTGTTCCAGATGTATTAGTCTATCTCTTGTATACCTGTAATGGGGTGAGAGTGAGTAAATTTCTTGTATACCTGTAATGGGGTGAGAGTGAGTAAATTTCTTGTATACCTGTAATGGGGTGAGAGTGAGTAAATTTCTTGTATACCTGTAATGGGGTGAGAGTGAGTAAATGTAGCGCTATGTAGCGTAAATGTAACTATTTGCCTTGCTTCTTGCACTGAAATGTGTACAAGTCTCCAAACTTGATACATTAATTGTAAGTGACTCTTTATCATCCTTAATTGCTCTCAACTCAACTCATAACTGTAACATGCTCGTGTCCAAAGCTAGGCACAAATACAACAAAATTATTAATGATGGTAACAGAGTCCATTTCATGTGGACTCCATCTCATGTTGGCCTCCGAATGCATGATAGAGCTGATGAGTTAGCCAAAGAATCTGCCTTTAAAGGAGCCTATGAGTCTAACCTTGGATTGTCAATAAGCAGTCTGAGAGCAGCAGTACACCAAGAGCTTCAACAAAATCTTGTAGCTCTGAGGCAAAGTGAAATCGACACCAGTAACTCCATCTATCATCATACTAGCATGCAAGAGGAGCCACACATCTATCTTGAGGTTATCTTGAGATGATTTCGGGACTTTTTAGTGTCCCCGCGGCCCGGTCCTCGACCAGGCCTCCACCCCCAGGAAGCAGCCTGTGACAGCTAACTATCACCCAGGTACCTATTTACTGCTAGGTAACAGGGGCATCAGGGTGAAAGAAACTCTGCTCATTGTTTCTCGCCGGCGCCCGGGATCGAACCCGGGACCACAGGATCACAAGTCCAGCGTGCTGTCCGCTCGGCCGACCGGCTCCCCTATGGATCTATGGTTCATCCAACAAAATCAGCAGACTTCTAGATGTTACAACTTTTTTTTCAGGGATATTCCTGCGCGGGCCCTAAGCCTCTGACTGGCCCACTAAGTGTTGCTTGTTTCTGTTTTACTTGGGCGGAGTATGAGTATTTATGACTCGTATGGTCGCTTCAGTAAGATTTTGCCATTTGTGTTTAATAACTTCTTCTGCTCTGTTGAATCGAAGTTGAAATCTTAATGGGTTTGTAACTGTGCACTGTGTTAGATAATGTTCCAGTGGTCTGTTGTGGTTGTAACTGTGCACTGTGTTAGATAATGTTCCAGTGGTCTGTTGTGGTTGTAACTGTGCACTGTGTTAGATAATGTTCCAGTGGTCTGTTGGGATGTTACTACTGCTCGGCTTAGACTTACAAGTATCTCTGGGAGTTCTCATTATCTGCTGATGTAGACCTGACCAAATGTAAACTGTGTCAACAAAATTATTCGCACACCCTCCGTCACTATGTGATAGAGTGCGAAAAGATACGTGAATTCAGAGACAATTCTATAACCAATGTTCCAGCGATGTGTAAATATTTCATTCAAAATGATCTGCTACCAGAAATTTTAGCCAAATATCCCCAGTTTGTTAACTGTAGGTAGTAACTAAGTGATTGTAACCTATCCACCGCTGCCCACTGGATGGGGGGCGGTGTGCAGGACAAACATATCAATTGTGACACTAGCTCTCTACATATGTCAGTTGCTTAATTTAGAACCTGTACTTGAGGTCGATCTCGAACCCATTGTTGATGTGACGACTTATACTGAATTTTGTAACTAGCTCATCAAGATTGTAACTTGCTTAGCTAAATGAATTGTGGGGTTCAGTCCCTGAGCCCATTATGTGCCTCTGTAACCCTTTCCACTACCGCCCACAAGATGGGTATGGGGTGCATAATAAATGAACTAAACTAACTAAATGTAGCGCTGTGGCGGTTGGGAGTGGCTGTAGTGGGTTGAAAGTGGGGGATAACTACAGTGGGGCGACAGTTTCCTATTGATTGTAGCGGGAATAGCTGTAGTGGAGCAGACTGTGGCAGGGGTGACTGGCCGGGGCCGAGGGTAGGGAGGCTGAGTATAGAGCACTGAGGGTCATCCATCACCAGTGTGATCTCCCGCTGGGCCTTTGTCTCCTGGCCGAGAGCTCTGTCCTGGACACCAGCAGAGAAGGTTGGGGCGAGGGGCTAGTAGGACGGGGTTGATGTGGTGGTCAGGGGGTTGATGTGGTGGTCTGGGGGTTGATGTGGTGGTCAGGGGTTGATGTGGTGGTCAGGGGGTTGATGTGGTGGTCAGGGGTTGGTGTGGTGGTCAGGGGTTGATGTGGTGGTCAGGGGGTTGGTGTGGTGGTCAGGGGGTTGATGTGGTGGTCAGGGGGTTGATGTGGTGGTCAGGGGGTTGATGTGGTGGTCAGGGGTTGATGTGGTGGTCAGGGGTTGGTGTGGTGGTCAGGGGTTGGTGTGGTGGTCAGGGGTTGATGTGGTGGTCAGGGGTTGGTGTGGAGGTCAGGGGGTTGATGTGGTGGTCAGGGGTTGATGTGGTGGTCAGGGGGTTGATGTGGTGGTCAGGGGTTGATGTGGTGGTCAGGGGTTGGTGTGGTGGTCAGGGGTTGATGTGGTGGTCAGGGGGTTGATGTGGTGGTCAGGGGGTTGATGTGGTGGTCAGGGGTTGATGTGGTGGTCAGGGGGTTGATGTGGTGGTCAGGGGTTGATGTGGTGGTCAGGGGGTTGATGTGGTGGTCAGGGGTTGATGTGGTGGTCAGGGGTTGATGTGGTGGTCAGGGGTTGGTGTGGAGGTCAGGGGGTTGATGTGGTGGTCAGGGGTTGGTGTGGTGGGCAGGGGTTGGTGTGGTGGTCAGGGGTTGATGTGGTGGTCAGGGGTTGGTGTGGTGGTCAGGGGTTGATGTGGTGGTCAGGGGGTTGGTGTGGTGGTCAGGGGGTTGATGTGGTGGTCAGGGGTTGATGTGGTGGTCAGGGGGTTGATGTGGTGGTCAGGGGTTGATGTGGTGGTCAGGGGTTGATGTGGTGGTCAGGGGGTTGATGTGGTGGTCAGGAGTGATTCCCAACCAGGAGCTCCACAATCAAGATCATCAACCACATCTAGTATCGGGCCCCTGCACAATTATGATGGAATATTCACACTTGCTAACAAAGAAATAAGCGAAATACTTAGGAATCAGTACGACTATTTTCAGCGAGCCACTAAACACACTGAAGATTGATAACCCAAATGAATTTTTCATGGATGTGATGCCAGCATCAAAACTTATATCAGAGGTCACCCTATCCCTATGGAGAGCGTGCAGAGATCCTTTACTGCTAGAATCCACTCGGTAAAACATCTAAATTACTGGGACCGACTAAAGAGCCTAAATCTGTACTCCCTTGAGCACAGGCGGGAGAGATACATAATAATTTACACGTGGAAAATAATTGAGGGGCTGATCCCAAACCTGTACACAGAAATAACATCACATGAGACCAGAAGGCATGGCAGGATGTGCAGAATACCCCCGTTGAAGAGCAGAGGTGCAACAGGTACTCTGAGAGAGAACTATCAACATCAGAGGCCCGAGACTGTTCAACACGCTTCCACTACACATAAGGTGCATAACTGGCCGACCCCTCACAGTGTTCAAGAGAGAACTATCAACATCAGAGGCCCGAGACTGTTCAACACGCTTCCACTACACATAAGGGGCATAACTGGCCGACCCCTCACAGTGTTCAAGAGAGAACTGGATAAACACCTCCAAAGGATACCTGATCAACCAGGCTGTGATTCAATGTCAGGCTGCGAGCAGCCGCGTCTAACAGCCTGGTTGACCAGTCCAGCAACCAGGAGGATATTAAGGGACTCTAAGCTCTGAAATCATCTTAATTTAAGGTAACCTCGAGGCAAGGTGACCATCCTTGTCACCACCATCACTACCATCCCTACCACTACCACCATCTCTACCACTACCACCATCCCTACCACTACCACCATCCCTACCACTACCACCATCCCTACCACTACCACCATCCCTACCACTATCACCATCCCTACCACTACCACCATCCCTACCACTACCACCATCCCTACCACTACCACCATCCCTGTCACCACTACCACCATCCCTGTCACCACTACCACCATCGGCTTCAATTTACGAAATCGTACACTTCCTCCTATTGTAGTGCAAGGAGCCGCTAACGAGCAGCGACGGTGGTTCCCGGTCGTTAAGGAACCATTCAGACCACTACACAATTACTGCCACTTCAAGAGGCGTCGGCTGGCAGGAAAGTGGCCCAGGACCCCCCTAGGTGCATGCTCAGGCGGCCTGGTTCCTCGTTGGTTCCTTGCTGGTTCCTCGTTGGTTCCTCGCTGGTTCCTCTCTGGTTCCTCGCTGGTTCCTCTCTGGTTCCTCGCTGGTTCCTCTCTGGTTCCTCGCTGGTTCCTTCTCTGGTTCCTCGTTGGTTCCTCTTTGGTTCCTCGTTGGTTCCTCTCTGGTCCCTCGCTTGTTCCTCTCTGGTTCCTCTCTGGTTCCTCTCTGGTTCCTCGCTGGTTCCTCGCTGGTTCCTCTCTGGTTCCTCGCTGGTTCCTCTCTGGTTCCTCGCTGGTTCCTCTCTGGTTCCTCGCTGGTTCCTCTCTGGTTCCTCGTTGATTCCTCGCTGGTTCCTCGCTGGTTCCTCTCTGGTTCCTCTCTGGTTCCTCACTGGTTCCTCTCTGGTTCCTCGTTGGTTCCTCGCTGGTTCCTCTCCGGTTTCTCGCTGGTTCCTCGTTTGTTTCGCTCTGGTTCCTCGCTGGTTCCTCGCTGGTTCCTCGCTGGTTCCTCGCTGGTTCCTCGCTGGTTCCTCCCTGGTTCCTCGCTGGTTCCTCGGTGGTTCCTCGCTGGTTCCTCGCTGGTTCCTCCCTGGTTCCTCGCTGGTTCCTCGCTGGCTCCTCGCTGGCTCCTCGCTGGTTCCTCGCTGGTTCCTCTCTGGTTCCTCGCTAGTTCCTCTCTGGTTCCCCGCTGGTTCCTCTCTGGTTCCTCGCTGGTTCCTCTCTGGTTCCTCGCTGGTTCCTCTCTGGTTCCTCTCTGGTTCCTCTCTGGTTCCTCTCTGGTTCCTCTCTGGTTCCTCGTTGGTTCCTCGCTGGTTCGTCTCTGGTTCCTCGTTGGTTCCTCTCTGGTTCCTCTGGTTCCTCGCTGGTTCCTCGCTGGTTCCTCGCTGGCTCCTCGCTGGTTCCTCGCTGGTTCCTCGCTGGTTCCTCGCTGGTTCCTCTCTGGTTCCTCTCTGGTTCCTCTCTGGTTCCTCTCTGGTTCCTCTCTGGTTCCTCGTTGGTTCCTCGCTGGTTCGTCTCTGGTTCCTCGTTGGTTCCTCTCTGGTTCCTCTGGTTCCTCGCTGGTTCCTCGCTGGTTCCTCGCTGGTTCCTCCCTGGTTCCTCGCTGGTTCCTCGCTGGTTCCTCCCTGGTTCCTCGCTGGTTCCTCGCTGGTTCCTCGCTGGTTCCTCGCTGGTTCCTCTCTGGTTCCTCGCTAGTTCCTCTCTGGTTCCCCGCTGGTTCCTCTCTGGTTCCTCGCTGGTTCCTCTCTGGTTCCTCGCTGGTTCCTCTCTGGTTCCTCTCTGGTTCCTCTCTGGTTCCTCTCTGGTTCCTCTCTGGTTCCTCGTTGGTTCCTCGCTGGTTCGTCTCTGGTTCCTCGTTGGTTCCTCTCTGGTTCCTCTGGTTCCTCGCTGGTTCCTCGCTGGTTCCTCGCTGGTTCCTCGCTGGTTCCTCCCTGGTTCCTCGCTGGTTCCTCGCTGGTTCCTCGCTGGTTCCTCGCTGGTTCCTCTGGTTCCTCGCTGGTTCCTCGCTGGCTCCTCGCTGGTTCCTCGCTGGTTCCTCGCTGGTTCCTCTCGTGGGAGACGTGGGAAGAGACGTGGGCTCAACTCCGGTGCCATTCCTGAAAAAATAAAAATGAAAGTTATATATATATATATATATATATATATATATATATATATATATATATATATATATATATATATATATATATATTATCCACCACATAAAGTAGGTTAACCTGGGGAGTGACAGGCATCTAGTGATAAGGTAATATGTAATTTATGTATGTCTCTTTGACTGGTGGCTAGAGCGAGGGGTCTTAATTCTTGCAGAGTCGAAGTTCGATCCCCGATGGTCCAAGGGGTTACAACAACACAAACCTTCCATTATATAACACCAGGGTTAGCCTATAGAACGCCGGCTTAGATATATGTTCTTTATAGCTAACGGACCTGTTCTTATCCACCTTTCCCCTAAGACGGGCAACTCGACGTTGTGACCACAGGAGTACTTACATGTTGATCGTGTGTTATAAGGCTCGGGGATATTAATATTATGGATAATAATTCAGCTTGACAATGGAGGGAGTCGGGCTGGCTGAACAGCCAGCACGACTGCAAGACATATAAGGATTTGCTATTAATACTCAAAGTGGTTAGTTCGTGACAAGTCTGCATTTGTTCAAATAAAGACGTCCTGCTCTATAAACTCTTTAACAAGGTGATAAATGAATTATGCCAGGGACTCTGAAAGGAGGGGGGGGGCAGGCTACTTAAAACACTGCCGGCGTCATTATCCAACACCAGATATCAGGTACTCATTTATTTATTTATTTTTATTATTTAATTTTTTGTTTTAGCTATGCCCCACACCGCCAGACTTTACCCTTGTTGCATACATATCCAAACCGCCTTTCACTCCTCTCCAAACCTGAACACCACTCAGGTGTAGGTGTGAGCCTCGGTCACTTGGGTCAATAGTCTAGTCATAGAGCAATGCTTCTTGCGGACCCTGGCGAAGAGGGGGAGGTGTTTGGCTCAACCTCTTGGCTCTATAGGACTGTGAGGCTCCTTAGTGTCGTCTTGCCCCCATAGGCTCCTGGTGAGAGTATACTCTTACCCTCTTCTAGACCTGTCGTCCCACGCCCTCAGCTTCAACTGGAAAGTCATATTTCTCTCCCGCACATTACATTAACCTGACAAATGATGACTCGGACAACCTGTCAAGCTTAATTGCTCCCTCTTCCCAGTACAACTCTGAAGAAAGCAGTCACTCTCAGGCCTCAGTTTTCTAGAATTTACACATTTTCAGCACCAAATGAAGTGGTACAAGTATTGTTGGGCACTGTTCCTTTATTGTCCTGTTATCCCACTCCCATGTCCTCGTAGACCTTCCCAAGCACTATATATTCATGTTGGCTTAGTGTCTTAACCTCATAATTATCTCCCTAAAAATCGCAATGTGCATTAGTCAACGAAGTTAATTTTGGAGCCGCCATGGTGACAGCCGGCGTCCCCAGGTGACAGGCATCTAGTGATAAGGTAATATGTAATTTATGTATGTACTTGCCTCAGTTCAGCTCGTCCTCTTTCATGTCCAACATGGACTAAACCAACTATAGTACCATATATTTTTTACAGATGACACAAGAATATGAGCAAGTGTAACATCATTAGAGGTCACATCAACCCTCCAAATTGATGCAAAATAAGTTAAACCAATATCATTGAAAATTCAAACTGGGACCACTAAGAAAATGCAATCATACCACACCATAGAACAGCAGGACAATGCAACAGTTGTGAGAGTAATCATATCAGAGAAGCTCACGTGTAAAGAACGCAGTTAGAAATAACAGGAGATATGATGGGCCGGATAACATGAGCCTTAAAGATGAGACTCGAGACATATGGCGACTGTTGTCTATACTTAGACATTCTAAGGGCTAGGGAACTGTTGTTTATCCCCAGTGCAGGACGAGGATAACAGCTCCAGGGTCAGGTAGTGGGGCAGTCTGCACGTTTTAAGCATTGTCTATATAAACAATAAGGTCCAGAGCATTTCAACGTCCACCTGTACACGCAAGAAGAATTACTTGTATCAAAATATTTTCAAGAGGCAACTTCATAACAGAAAAGATTGAAGACACTATAGACATGTAATAGTTTGGGGGAATTGACAGTGAAAAAAGTGACAATGTATACCAACAGAACACGAGGGCATGAGTCGCGCGCGACACACGCACTCACGCACATGCATGTACGCACGCATGTACGCACGCATGTACGCACGTACGCACACGTACGCGTACACCCAGCCCGCCCAATCACATTGACGAGGGTGAAGAAAGAGGTTAAGCCCGAGGGAGTCGTTTACAGCATTACTCCACCACCCCGGCTGACCCCGGCACGCGTCCTCTTGTTCCTCTGAGGCGGGGCACGGCGGGGTGGGGCCTGGCTCGGCGGGGCCTGGCTCGGCGGGGCCTGGCTCGGCGGGGCCTGGCTCGGCGGGGCCTGGCTCGGCGGGGTTGTGGTGAAAGCCAGGTGGCGTGGCGGGACGGGGCATCCCTGAGAGAGGAGCGGGGATGGGACCAAGAAGGCAAGTTGAGGGAAGAAATGCATCTTGATTGCTCTTATACACCATGAGGGAGGTTTGGTGGAGGGGAGAGGTTGATGTTTGGTGGAGGGGAGAGGTTGATGTTTGGTGGAGGGGAGAGGTTGATGTTTGGTGGAGGGGAGAGGTTGATGTTTGGTGGAGGGGAGAGGTTGATGTTTGGTGGAGGGGAGAGGTTGATGTTTGGTGGAGGGGGAGAGGTTGATGTTTGGTGGAGGGGAGAGGTTGATGTTTGGTGGAGGGGAGAGGTTGATGTTTGGTGGAGGGGAGAGGTTGATGTTTGGTGGAGGGGAGAGGTTGATGTTTGGTGGAGGGGAGAGGTTGATGTTTGGTGGAGGGGAGAGGTTGATGTTTGGTGGAGGGGGAGAGGTTGATGTTTGGTGGATGGGGAGAGGTTGATGTTTGGTGGAGGGGAGAGGTTGATGTTTGGTGGAGGGGAGAGGTTGATGTTTGGTGGAGGGGCGAGGTTGATGTTTGGTGGAGGAGAGAGGTTGATGTTTGGTGGAGAGGAGAGGTTGATGTTTGGTGGAGGGGGAGAGGTTGATGTTTGGTGGAGGGGAGAAGTTGAAGTATTGTGAGAGGCGTTACTGGAGTAAGGGTCGATGTTGGTGGACAATAACACTGTCACGCTGTGACCACTGTCACGGTACAGGAGACGCCATAGTCGGTACATACTGACCACGGTACAGTACATGTCATTTATGTCAGTTATTTTTAAACCTATATAAGAGATCCGATCACAATGGTTGTACTCTTCAAGTCACTTGTGTTGTCCCGACTTGAGTACTGCTCAGTACTCACTTCCCCCTTCAGAGCAGGAGAGATTGCTGAAATAGAAGGAATACAGAGAACATATACGGCTCGCATAGACGAGATAAAGCACCTAAATTATTGGGATCGTCTCAAAGCCCTCCAAATGTACTCACTAGAAAGGAGACGAGAGAGATACCAATTAATATACATGTGGAAAATACTGGAGGGCCAGGTCCCTAATCTACACAGTAAGATGATAACGTACTGGAGTGAACGATATGGAAGAAAATGCAGAATAGAACCAGTGAAGAGCAGAGGTGCCATAGGCACAATCAGAGAACACTGTATAAACATCAGAGGTCCACGGTTGTTCAACGTCCTCCCAGCTAACATAAGAAATATTGCTGGAACAACCGTGGATATCCTCAAGAGAAAACTAGATCAGTTTCTCCAAGGAGTGCCGGACCAACCGGGCTGTGGTGGGTATGTGGGCCTGCGGGCCGCTCCAAGCAACAGCCAAGTGGACCAAACTCTCACCAAGTCAAGCCTGGCCTCGGGCCGGGCTTGGGAAGTAGAAGAACTCCCAGAACCCCATCAACCAGGTAACTCTATTATTCTCGAAAATAATATTCAGTTATAGGTCAAATAAAGTAAATCAATATTGCTTAAAGTATGAATATAGACTCGCCTATCGAAGAGCAAGTTGAGGAGAGCTTGAGCCAAAATTGGCGCCAATATTCTGGCGGGAACAAAAAAGCGCGCGCATTTTACCTACGAGCCGGAAGTGACGCAACTAGTGCGTAGCGTTCACTATTACCTGCCCGCTCAGTTCTCTGTAAACAAGCTATTGCCAAATTGCCCAATGGAGGAGACAGGTACGCCGGGAGAGAGCGTATCTTGCCTTGAAGTTACAACTACCAGAGTTGGTTCCATGGAGCAATGCTTCCTCGGCTCAGTCTGGTCAACCAGTCTGTTGGACGTCGCAGCACACAGTCTACCGTAAACACAACTGCCCGCTTGGTGTGTGTTTAAGAATAGTAGTTCATTTGAAACATTACACAGCTTTGTTTGGGAGTCTGGACATGCTTACATGTGGCACTGGTGGTGTTGAGGCCCTCACCTCAGTGACACTGGTGGTGTTGAGGCCCTCACCTCAGTGGTGTTGAGGCCCTCACCTCAGTGGCACTGGTGGTGTTGAGGCCCTCACCTCAGTGACACTGGTGGTGTTGAGGCCCTCACCTCAGTGACACTGGTGGTGTTGAGGCCCTCACCTCACCTGAGTGGCACTGGTGGTGTTGAGGCCCTCACCTCAGTAGCACTGGTGGTGTTGAGGCCCTCACCTCAGTGGCACTGGTGGTGTTGAGGCCCCCACCTCAGTGGCACTGGTGGTGTTGAGGCCCTCACCTCAGTGGCACTGGTGGTGTTGAGGCCCTCACCTCAGTGGCACTGGTGGTGTTGAGGCCCTCACCTCAGTGGCACTGGTGGTGTTGAGGCCCTCACCTCAGTGGCACTGGTGGTGTTGAGGCCCTCACCTCAGTGGCACTGGTGGTGTTGAGGCCCTCACCTCACCTCATTGGCACTGGTGGTGTTGAGGCCCTCACCTCACCTCAGTGGCACTGGTGGTGTTGAGGCCCTCACCTCACCTCATTGGCACTGGTGGTGTTGAGGCCCTCACCTCAGTGACACTGGTGGTGTTGAGGCCCTCACCTCAGTAGCACTGGTGGTGTTGAGGCCCTCACCTCAGTAGCACTGGTGGTGTTGAGGCCCTCACCTCAGTGACACTGGTGGTGTTGAGGCCCTCACCTCAGTGACACTGGTGGTGTTGAGGCCCTCACCTCAGTGGCACTGGTGGTGTTGAGGCCCTCACCTCAGTGGCACTGGTGGTGTTGAGGCCCTTGTTACCTATCGTACGTTACGGCTCGTGACCCTACAGTAGCCAAACTTTAATTACGTCTACGGATACGACACAACTGCTGTTCTCAATAGCGAATCACCAGTATAACCCCTTGATAAGTAATGAGCACAAAATAAATCTTCCTTTTAGGACTGAAGAATAGATAAACAATATTACATAAATATATTCAAAACAGTATAATATAAAAACACAGATGGTAAAGGTAACTTATAGAATATATGAAAGTATTGTCATGGCACGTAATATATAATAGTAACTATGGCACAAAATGAATGTAATAGACTTATCTCCCACATGTTACTCTCCTGGTCCAGTATCAGCCACTGAACTCTCGCTCTGTCGCCACCCACATTCTCACCTCCCGTCTGCCTCATCCCAGGATGAGGGATGGAAACTAAGGACTTTTTAATATTATAAACTAATTGAACAACCACTTGTTCTCAAAACACATAAGACTGCAAGTTACATATAATAGTTACTTACAAAATATATAAGTATAATGACACCTGTTTAATTGCAGAAAATAAACACTTATCTAACTAAATAAAAGTGACATCTGGAACTCCCAAACTGAACAGGTCCAGCTTTCCCGAATCAATCAAGTAATAGACGTGTGCAAAGGCAACCGCGCTCTTGTCCACTGACGCTGCCACACCATACGACAATTTACCCAAAACACAATGTGTGTACATATACATGCAATGATAAAATAAAATTATTTTAAATTTATATACGTATTCTGCTAGGAGTACGTAACACTTCCACCTCCAAGAAAAAAAATGCAATAGATTGAAGATCAATGGCATTTTTTCAAAGTAAAATGTATGACACTTGAGATTTATGGTATTAATTACACCAAACATGTAAAAGTAATAAGAACACATTTCTGGACAAAAATGAAAACACTCCAAATATAGTCTTACAGGAAACTCAGAAATTTCAGTCTTATGACTATGTTCTACATATGTGTCACTGGAGTATGCAAGTTTATCTCTCCAAGGTACTATCTCATTTATTCCACTTTGTTTTAGATCATATTTCACACTCCTATCTACAACAGTATCATTAGAAGCATGAATAGAATTGTCAATAAAGGTAGCTGCTTTCACACAGTTATCATGGCAATTTAGTTTTTCATATGTTTCTACTATTTCTTCAAGATCAGTTTCATTTTTCCATGTGATTCCTTTTCCACATGGTGAATTTTCCCAAGACAGCCTCGATTTTCCATTACTCCCTTTTTCTGGAGCTGAACTGCTTAATTGAAGCAGGCTGTATGTTGAGTTGAGTTGGGACTTCTCCTGGGTATGCTCTGACACAGACATCTGCTCATCACTCTTGATCCTCTGTGGAACACATACTCTCGCCCAATGGATACTAAAATTAGAGAAAGTAGCATTAAACCTCACAATTATGCATAAGACTTTCCCATTCATAGAACCTTCCGAAACACAAGACACCGACTTATCAAACCTTTGACCTTCCAACCAAGAAATACAACCCAAGATAGGTGCAAAGACTACCTGATCGAACTGACTCAGATGATCCATAAGGAACACAGAAATCAATTGCCTCATAACTCTGTCATAACGATCAGTGAAAGAAAACAGGCATATGCCTAGGCACCATATCTCAATCATAACTCTCAAGACAAGTTCACACCCCCTGATGGTGAACTTGAACACAACACACACATTCATCAACCGTCTAGTCTTCCAAGAGACTAAATAAAACATGCCGAAAACTTTACAACCCTCACCATCACTTCCCAAGTGATTTACGTCTGATGACAACCAATCAACCAAGAGGTTTAAGGGTCTTAACATCTTGAAGATGAACAGCAGATTACCTGGGAAACGCCCAAGGACAATCTGAAACCCTTCACAATGATTAACTTTAGGTAGGATAACCTTATCCTCCAACTTGAATTGCATACCTGGAGCCTCAAACATCTGCTCCCCAGTATGATTTAATCCTTCACCCACAATATGACTCTGAAGGTCAACACCAATATGACTCTGAAAGTCAACACCACACTTGAGTGGAACATACACTTTTATCACTCGTGCATCAAAGTTTACTGGATCTGAATATAGAGACACTGCTCTAGCATAACTCACCACTTCCTCAGAACTGGATGCACAACCTACTTGAGTAAACTCTCTCTGCTCAACCACAAGGCTTAACAAAGATGTCCCACAGTCCATTACTTCACAAGAAAATGGCTGCAGAATAAAAGTAGAGTTCAACATCCTACACACACTCTGACTCAATGTACCCAATGAGAAATACTTACTCCACATAGAATAAGAATCACAACTCCGCAACTTAGATCCAAATGCTGCTTTACCACTCTTAATGATTTTACCAAAATTTCCTCCCATGACTTCTGGAGCTGCTTGGAGTACTGTCTGCTCACAATCAATAATATCACTACCAAGCTGGGTCACATCCTCACAGACAACTGAAGAGGGAGGCTCAATGGGTCTCCATCTACTCAACAGAAGCTGATCCTCTGGCTGCTTTCCCACACTCTCCAAAACGGGATCTACAGTACAGACTGTCTCCTTGCTTCTCTCTGAAATCTTAGGGTCAGTTCTACTCAAAGCACATAAATGAAGGGAATCTGAAGTGAGCGGGCAAGTAACAGGTAGTTTGACCTCCTCCCCTATTATATCACCTTGACTAGGGTGAGGCGGGGCCTCTACAACGGACTTACTCTCGACAACTGATTCTAAACTTGGAGTGAGCGGGAATACTTCTGCCAACCCGACATCTTGTCCTAACCCATTCACTTGGCTGGAATACAGAGTCGTGGCTTTTAAGTTTCTCTCAACTCCTGGCACAACGTTCGTAGTGAGCGGGCAAGACAATGGTACATGGACATCCTTTCCCAATTTATTGGAATAAAGCAGAGTCATAGTATCAGGCTTACTCTCAACAACTAAATCGGCCACACAGGAATCTGGAACAACCACATCCCACTTCTCCACTGAAGGGGTACTGGTTACTGGCACAAATGCTTGAGTAACAACATCAGAACTGACAACTGGATTTATATTAGTACTGACATCAGCTCAGGTAGAAGGGACAAAACCATCTTCTACAACAGGTTCCTTCATAGAACTAACTTCAGCACAGGCAGAATAAACATGGTCTGCAACTGGCTGTTTACACAAACGGGGATCATTCTCACCCACAACATGGTTTATGGCCACATCATTACCCAATATAACATCCACACCTGGGATGGGCAACTGTGTACTAACACCCACAGTGCATAAACGTGGTGTAATGGTGGATCTGAAATTAATGTCTATTAGAGGTACAGTTTTACATCCTGCAACACTCTGAAGAACAACAAACTTTCCTGTCTCTTTCTTTTCAACATCAGAAAGAATACTGGATGAAATTATGGTTTGGGAAGCACCTGTATCACGAAGAATAACCACTGGCTTCCACTTCCCATTAATACACAAAACTTCACCTGAAGACATATATGGTGAATACTGTTTCACCCAATTGGGGTTTACAGTTACATGTTTATTAGTAAGTTTATTTTGCACACCTCTGCAATAAATGAGACCAGTTGGTCGTAACTCAGGGTGCAATATAAAACATGAATGAATTCCATGGCCTTTTCTCTTACAATGGGAACAGGACCTTACAGTGGACACACTGGTAGAACCAACTGTAGGTTTAGAAATAACCTTATTATTATTTGACATTCCTGACAATGAAGTAGCAGGGTTAGGTTTTGTAAGAGGAGAGCTCATGGGAGTAACTGGAGTACTAGGACTGGATGGATTCTGATAAGGAGTTCGGTGAGCATTATAATTTACTCTACGACTAGACTTAGGTGAAGTGGCCGTAAACGGGGCCTTAGTCAACAACTCATGCTCATCCGCGAGCTTTGACAGCTCATAAATGTCTGTTACATTCTTTTGTTCTGCCATAAAAGTAGACAACTGGTCTGGGAGACATGACAATACTTCTTCCATTATAAGAAGATTCTTTAAAGCATCAAAATCAGTGACTGAAAGTGACTTTAACCATCTGTTGCAAAATTTCGTCTTCTGACGAGTAAAATCTGCTATTGTCTGATCCCTGATTCTCCTTAGGTTCCTGAACTTTTGCCTGTGTGCCTCTGGATTTAGCTGGTACGCATTGAGGATGCTTTTCTTTACAAATTCATAATCAAAGCTATGAGCGTCAGGTAGGGTTGTGAAAACCTCCTGACTACGCCCCTTAAATTGAGACTGCATAATGGCTACCCACTGATCCCTTGGCCAGTTCATACTGATGGCAATTTTATAAAAATGTGCAAAGAAAACCTCAGGATCCTCCTCATTGAACTTGGGCAACTCTATATACTTATTCATCCTGATGGGATTATTATCACTATTTGTTGAAACATTACTAGTATTTCCATGCCCAGCTGCCATACGCTGTGATTCAAGCCTGAAGTTAGTGTCAGCCATTTGTTGTTGAATCTCTAATTGCCTAGTTTGTTCCTCGGCTTGTTGCTTCTTTGTGGCTTCTATTTGCAACTGTACCGCAATTTCTAAACGCCTAGTCTCAAGCTCTCTTTGCTGAGCTTCAGCCTCTAATATTTGCTGTTGCTGTTGAGCTTCAATCTCTCTTTGACGAGCTTCAGCCTCTAATATTTTCTGTTCTTTTTGAGCTTCAAGCTCTAATTGGCGAGCTTCTAACTCAAGACGCTTTAACGTCATCTGATCACTCGACTCCTCTCTTAACTCCTCTAGAATTTCTTCATCTAACTCCCCATTCTCAACAAAATGCATCACAATGACTTTCAATATTTGGGCTTTAACCATTCTATTGCTGGCGGTCAAATCCAACTGATTTGCCATTTGTATTAACTCAGTCTTTTTAAGGCTCTGAATCCCTTCAAAGTCTGGGTGAGCCACCAACGCTGCAACTTTCTCCTCCATCGTTACTAACACTTGGCACTTGATTCACAACAATAATTAAAACAATGGCACTGCACTACACTTCACTGTAAAATTGTCACCACACTGAAAATTCGCTTGGCCTCACTGCACAAACAAAATATATAGGATGACTTACCTCAAAATCGTGAAACGTTGTTACTTGACACACAGGAAGGCTTGCTTGGCACATGGAATAGTTCTTAAGAAACACACAGACACTTGACACACTGGTACCTAGGAGGGCAAGGTTAGATTAGCATAATTAAGGTAAAGTGGGAACAATATTTCCCGGCACAGGCCCCCATAACTCTTTGTTACCTATCGTACGTTACGGCTCGTGACCCTACAGCAGCCAAACTTTAATTACGTCTACGGATACGACACAACTGCTGTTCTCAATAGCGAATCACCAGTATAACCCCTTGATAAGTAATGAGCACAAAATAAATCTTCCTTTTAGGACTGAAGAATAGATAAACAATATTACATAAATATATTCAAAACAGTATAATATAAAAACACAGATGGTAAAGGTAACTTATAGAATATATGAAAGTATTGTCATGGCACGTAATATATAATAGTAACTATGGCACAAAATGAATGTAATAGACTTATCTCCCACATGTTACTCTCCTGGTCCAGTATCAGCCACTGAACTCTCGCTCTGTCGCCACCCACATTCTCACCTCCCGTCTGCCTCATCCCAGGATGAGGGATGGAAACTAAGGACTTTTTAATATTATAAACTAATTGAACAACCACTTGTTCTCAAAACACATAAGACTGCAAGTTACATATAATAGTTACTTACAAAATATATAAGTATAATGACACCTGTTTAATTGCAGAAAATAAACACTTATCTAACTAAATAAAAGTGACATCTGGAACTCCCAAACTGAACAGGTCCAGCTTTCCCGAATCAATCAAGTAATAGACGTGTGCAAAGGCAACCGCGCTCTTGTCCACTGACGCTGCCACACCATACGACAATTTACCCAAAACACAATGTGTGTACATATACATGCAATGATAAAATAAAATTATTTTAAATTTATATACGTATTCTGCTAGGAGTACGTAACAGCCCTCACCTCACCTCAGTGGCACTGGTGGTGTTGAGGCCCTCACCTCACCTCAGTGGCACTGGTGGTGTTGAGGCCCTCACCTCACCTCAGTGGCACTGGTGGTGATGAGGCCCTCACCTCACCTCAGTGACACTGGTGGTGTTGAAACCCTCACCTCACCTCAGTGGCACTGGTGGTGTTGAGGCCCTCACCTCACCTCAGTGGCACTGGTGGTGTTGAGGCCCTCACCTCACCTCAGTGGCACTGGTGGTGTTGAGGCCCTCACCTCACCTCAGTGGCACTGGTGGTGTTGAGGCCCTCACCTCACCTCAGTGGCACTGGTGGTGTTGAGGCCCTCACCTCACCTCAGTGGCACTGGTGGTGTTGAGGCCCTCACCTCAGTGACACTGGTGGTGTTGAGGCCCTCACCTCAGTGGCACTGGTGGTGTTGAGGCCCTCACCTCAGTGACACTGGTGGTGTTGAGGCCCTCACCTCAGTGACACTGGTGGTGTTGAGGCCCTCACCTCTGTGGCACTGGTGGTGTTGAGGCCCGCACTTCAGTGACACTGGTGGTGTTGAGGCCCCCACCTCAGTGGCACTGGTGGTGTTGAGGCCCTCACCTCAGTGACACTGGTGATTTACGACCCCGTCAACGGCCGTCTTCTCGTTTAATGGTGTCGGTTATTGCTCAATTGGCCTCGAGTGTGTTATCGTCCTCGTGCTGGCACTGTTATCAGTCTGCATGACTGGTGCCAATGATGCGTGTCACTCTCTTATCTCCCCTTTATGGTGCCATGACCTTTCTCTCCCTTGTCTCTCACTAGGTAAGTAATATCTCGCTTCTCAGGCCTACTGCATATTACACCCTCCATCTTGCAGCATCCCCCTCCATCTTGCAGCATCCCCCTCCACTCTGCATCTTGCAACATCTTTTCAGCTCACGTTTTGTTTATATATATTCGAGATAAAGTAAAACAATTGCTCTGTGCACGTCACAAACTTCTTTCCTCTCCAGGAGTTAGAGAGAGAGAGAGAGAGAGAGAGAGAGAGAGAGAGGGAGAGGGAGAGGGAGGGGAGGGAAATAAGTGAACATTGTTATCCATATGAACTAAGAACACAGACTAGGTCTTCAGAGCTGGTGGTCTTTAACACGCGGGGTCTCGTTGATGGGGCGTCTGTGTCATTGTCTGTGAGGACGTTGGTCTGTCTGTGTACCGCTGCTCTCCGTAAGGACCTCATAACTAAGACCAGCGACCCAGACTGTGTGAAACATGGCGCTCTTCTCCTGTGATTAGTGCCACGAGGGGTCAGGGTCACGTGGGGTCGGGGGTCACGTGGGGTCGGGGGTCACGTGGGGTCGGGGGTCACGTGGGGTCGGGGGTCACGTGGGGTCGGGGGTCACGTGGGGTCGGGGGTCACGTGGGGTCGGGGTCACGTGGGGTCGGGGGTCACGTGGGGTCGGGGGTCACGTGGTCACTCTGTTGGGGGAACATACATAGCCACCGTCTCTCCTGATGGAGTGTTTAATAACATTGACATTGGGTGTTGCTGTGTGTGTATGTGTGTACTCGTCTGAACACCCTCCCCCCCCCCCAGGTGTGAGTGTCGGTGTACTTACCTATCTGTGTCTGTGGGTGGGAGGGAGTTCTAGCTCCTGGTGCCCCACCTTCTAGCCTTGCAGTTACGTTATAATTTAACTATCCTAATGTTCGAATCGTTGTCAAGTCTTGCCTGAAAGTTGTGGATGGAGGTGGCTTCTAGAACTTCCTCTTTTACTGCAGTTCCCTTATTGCCCAACCGTTCAGAGCGGTTATATCCTTATATTTCTTAGATTCATTTGCGTTTCCAGCTTCCACCTGTGTCCTAGTGTCCTGTCAATTTAATGAATCTGCCCTTATGTACATTATCTATTCCCCTTGTTTCTTTTACATTGTCCACGGACGACAAATTAAAATACTTCAGTAAGGCGAAAATAGATTAAAATTGAGTACAGAAAACAATAATAAACAGCCAGTTCTCCTCTTAGTAAGGACATAATATGTTATTGACGAGTTAATGATCAGTAACATGAAGCGAAATAAGATCATATGATCATTAGGATCAAGGAAACAGCAGAAGGCCTATTGACCCGTAGAAGGCAGCTCCTATTTATATCCACTCAAACTCATCTATGTCTGTCTAACTTTCGCTTTTAATGATCAAAGGATCTAACGTCAGTGGGTATGTGGGCCTGCGGGACCGCTCCAAGCAACAGCCTATTGGATCAATTTATCACAAGTCAAGCCTGGCCCGGCCCCAGGGCCGGGCACGGGGAGTAGAAAAACTCCCGAAACCCTCTCCAGGTATGCTCCAGGTATGTTACCCAGTAATATGGTCCATAAATCAAAAACCATGTTTCCAAACCAGTATTTACTCAGGCCTTTCCTGAGTCCAAACTTCTCGAAGTGATATCCATTGTTTTGTGTTTTATTTTGTATTTTTATTATTATAAACTTTATTATACAAGGATGCGGTTACACAACTGATTGGTTACAAAATGTGAATATTAAGAGGAAGGAAGGAAGGAAGGGAGGTGTTAGGGGTGATGCCTGGTTGATGGGGTTCTGGGAGTTCTTCTACTCCCCAAGCCCGGCCCGAGGCCAGGCTTGACTTGTGAGAGTTTGGTCCACCAGGCTGTTGCTTGGAGCGGCCCACAGGCCCACATACCCACCACAGCCCGGTTGGTCCGGTACTCCTTGGAGGAAACTATCTAGTATGAACAACCGCGGACCTCTGATGTTTATACAGTGTTCTCTGATTGTGCCTATGGCACCCCTGCTCTTCACTGGTTCTATTCTGCATTTACTTCCATATCGTTCACTCCAGTATGTTGTTATTTTACTGTGTAGATTTGGTACTTGGCCCTCCAGTATCTTCCACGTGTATATCTCTCTCTTCTCCTTTCTAGTGAGTACATTTGGACTCACTAGAAAGCTCCCACACAAAGCTCTACATTTGTAAAGCTGTGAGACGATCCCAATAATTTAGGTGCTTTATCTCGTCTATGCGTGCCGTATATGTTCTCTGCATTCCCTCTATTTCAGCAATCTCTCCTGCTCTGAAGGGGGAAGTGAGTACTGAGCAGTACTCGAGACGGGACAACACAAGTGACTTGAAGAGTACAACCATTGTGATGGGATCCCTGGATTTCAAAGTTCCCGTAATCCATCCTATCATTTTTCTGGCTGACGCAATATTTGCTTGGTTATGCTCCTTAAACGTTAGGTCGTCAGACATCATTATTCCCAAATCCTTGACATACTGTTTTCCTACTATGGGCACATTTGATTGTGTTTTGTACCCTGTATTATGTTTAAGATTCTCATTTTTACCGTACCTGAGTACCTGGAAATTATCGAGGGGAGGGGGAGAGTGTGGCGGCGAGGAGAGTGTGTGGATGTGTTACGGCGAGGGGGAGAGTGTGGCAGCGAGGGAGAGTGTGTGGCGGCGAGGGGAAGAAAGTGGCGGCGAGGGGAAGAGTGTGGCGGCGAGGGGAAGAGTGTGGCGGCGAGGGGAAGAGTGTGGCGGCGAGGGGAAGAGTGTGGCAGCGAGGGGAGTGTGGCGGCGAGGGGTAGAAAGTGGCGGCGAGAGGAAGAGTGTGGCGGCGAGGGAGAGAGTGTGGCGGCGAGGGGAAGAAAGTGGCGGCGAGGGGAAGAAAGTGGCGGCGAGGGGAAGAGTGTGGCGGCGAGGGGAAGAGTGGCGGCGAGGGGAGAGTGTGGCGGTGAGGGGAAGAAAGTGGCGGCGAGGGGAAGAGTGTGGCGGCGAGGGGAAGAGTGTGGCGGCGAGGGGAGAGTGTGGCGGCGTGGGAAAGAAAGTGGCGGCGAGGGGAAGAGTGTGGCGGCGAGGGGAAGAATGTGGCGGTGAGGGGAGAGTGTGGCGGCGAGGGGGAGAGTGTGGCGGCGAGGGGGAGAGTGTGGCGGCGAGGGGAAGAGTGTGGCGGCGAGGGGAAGAGTGTGGCGGCGAGGGGAAGAGTGTGGCGGCGAGGGGGAGAGTGTGGCGGCGAGGGAGAGAGTGTTGCGGCGAGGGAAAGAGTGTGGCGGTGAGGGGAGAGTGTGGCGGCGAGGGGAGAGTGTGGCGGCGAGGGGAGAGTGTGGCGGCGAGGGGAGAGGGTGGCGGCGAGGGGAGAGTGTGGCGGCGAGGGGAAGAAAGTGGCGGCGAGGGGGAGAGTGTGGCGGCGAGGGTAAGAGTGTGGCGGCGAGGGTAAGAGTGTGTCGGCGAGGGGGAAAGTGTGGCGGCGAGGGGAAGAGTGTGGCGGCGAGGGGAAGAGTGTGGCGGCGAGGGGAAGAGTGTGGCGGCGAGGGGAAGAGTGTGGCGGCGAGGGGAAGAGTGTGGCGGCGAGGGGAAGAGTGTGGCGGCGAGGGGAAGAGTGTGGCGGCGAGGGGGAGAGTGTGGCGGCGAGGGAAAGAAAGTGGCAGCGAGAGGAAGAGTGTGGCTGCGAGGGGAAGAGTGTGGTGGCGAGGGGAAGAGTGTGGCGGCGAGGGGAAGAATGTGGCGGCGAGGGGAGAGTGTGGCCGCGAGGGGGAGAGTGTGGCGGCGAGGGGAAGAGTGTGGCGGCGAGGGGAAGAGTGTGGCGGCGAGGGGAGAGTGTGGCGGCGAGGGGAAGAAAGTGGCGGCGAGGGGGGGAGAGTGTGGCGGCGATGGGAAGAAAGTGGCGGCGAGGGGGAGAGAGTGTGGCGGCGAGGGGGGAAGAGTGTGACGGCGAGGGGGGAGAGTGTGGCGGCGAGGGGGGGAGTGTGGCGGCGAAGGGGAGAGTGTGGCGGCGAGGGGAGAGTGTGGCGGCGAAGGGGAGAGTGTGACGGCGAGGGGGGAGAGTGTGACGGCGAGGGGAGAGTGTGGCGGCGAGGGGGAGAGTGTGGCGGCGAAGGGGAGAGTGTGGCGGCGAGGGGAGAGTGTGGCGGCGAAGGGGAGAGTGTGACGGCGAGGGGGGAGAGTGTGGCGGCGAGGGGGGAGAGTGTGGCGGCGAGGGGGGAAGAGTGTGACGGCGAGGGGGGAGAGTGTGGCGGCGAGGGGGGGAGTGTGTGGCGGCGAGGGGAGAGTGTGGCGGCGAAGGGGAGTGTGACGGCGAGGGGGGAGAGTGTGGCGGCGAGGGGGGAGAGTGTGGCGGCGAGGGGGAAGAGTGTGGTGGCGGGGGGGTGTGGCGTCGAGGGGGGGAGAGTGTGGCGGCGAGGGAGAGAGTGTGGCGGCGAGTGTGGCGGCGAGGGGGGGAGTGTGGCGGGGAGGGGGGGGAGTGTGGCGGCGAGGGGAGAGAGTGTGGCGGTGAGGGGAGAGAGTGTGGCGCCGAGGGGGGGGAAGTGTGGCGGCGAGGGGAGAGAGTGTGGCGGCGAGGGGAGAGAGTGTGGCGGCGAGGGGGGGAGTGTGGCGGCAAGGGGAAGAGAGTGTGGCGGCGAGGGGGGGGGAAGTGTGGCGGCGAGGGGGGGTAGGGGAGTGTGGCGGCCGGGGGGGGGGGAGAGTGTGGAGGGGCAACATAATGTTCACAATTGGGATGCAACCATCTATCTTGGGCTTTAATTAATATAGCTGGCAGCCGACCCTTGACGCTCGCTCTATCCCTCACCACTCCTTCTCCCCTCCTTCATCCCTCTTCCCCATATCCCTATTATGTCCTTATCCCTTCCCTATCCCTTCCCTATCCCCTCCCTCCTCCCGGCCCCAGGCCCCCTCCTCCGTTGGTAACAATGTAGAATCACATACGCTGACGATGTCACCCAAATAATATGCCAACCGGGACCATCAAAGCCGCTACTAGCCGACAAGACCAAGGCGGCAATTGAATCCATAAACAACTTTGAGAAACAATGGAAAATCAGCACAAACAAAAGTTCCAGGTAATATACATTGCAAAAAGAAAGCCAGACCCCATTATCCTTGACAACCGCCCGATCCAATATGCGGAGGTAGGCAGAATACTGGGACTCATGATCAATAGAGCAGGGATAAAAATTCATGTAAGGGACCGACTAAACAAAGCTAAAGCAGCCTCAGGGAAACTGAGGAAATTCCGAGGCCTCAGCACGAACATTCAGATCCACCTATATAAGGCTCTTGTTCGGCCGTGTTACGAACATTCAGATCCACCTATATAAGGCTCTAGTTCGGCCGTGTTACGGCCCTATTGGGTCGCAACTGGGTTCTTTCTCTGATGTTATTAGAGTTTGGGTATCTTGCCCCAAGTTAGTAGTGGCTTTCAAGGGGTGTGTTCCGTAACGCAAGTAAATTAAAGGGGAAGGGATACAAATACGCTAAATTAAATATATATATTACCACCACCAATAAATAAATATATAAACTGTCACACGGGGGGTATAAACACTATAACATACAAAATGGTCTTCCCCTGAAGACACAGAATGCTCCACGGTGCTCAACGATGCTTAGCCCTGGTTCTCTTCTTGTGGCCTCACGATGAATCCTTCGATTCTCTAGGCGAGTCTACCCCTGGCCACAGGCCAGCCAAATCACAGTCCCACTGGGTGCACCGTCGTGGAGGCCTTCAACCACAAATCCAGCCTGTAGCTGGCAGGTTCCAATCAGCTCTGCTGCGTAGGCCACTCCACGACCAATACTAGGGTTGCGAGCCCTAGACAGGAGCCTCGTGTGATTCCGCTGATCACTCTCCTCTCTCAACACCCCAGTGACTAGTCTTCTCCACCAGTCAGCCCCGGGTACGACAATTCCTGGTTCTGCCACGTCACAGGCAGGCTAACAACAGTGTTCATCCGGGGGGTGACTCACAGCTTCTGCAGCAAACACGTGGAGATACTATGGCTGCCTTGGGTAGACTGATCCACCGTCCGATACAGCAGTCCCAGGTCGACTCTGTAACCAGACACGTCATTAGTACTAGGAAAACTCAAGGGGACTTCACTCACAGGCTTAGACACAAACGTCCACCTATCCACTCCATAGATGGCGTTGCTGTCTAAGCGTCACCTCACCAGAGGTCAGCAGCGGCTATGTTACGAGCTGATTAAGACGGGAATCCAGCCCCTGTGGCCGGTATATCTCGTCCTCACTAGATGGGGTCGTCCATTTGGAGGGGTTTCGGGAGCTGACCCACAGATGGCGTAACAGTAACAGGCCGCATCTAGAATATCCCCCAGTACCACTACACACCTTAAAGAAAACTAACATGCAGAAACTGCAAGCAGTGCAAAATACAGCACTAAGGAGAGCAGCAAAACACCGTCCACCATATGATCAGACAATCCAAGAGCTCCATGAGCTCCTGAACATGCAACTACTAAACATCAGACTGCAGCACCAAGCCATCAGGGTGTGGAACACCATCAAATGTTAGAGAACCCAATGTTAGAAAGATTGCTCCAAGATGAGACGCCCCGCTCCCACAGCTGGTGGCCCAAGTGCCTTGATTCACTAGATGAAAACCCAGCCCCACAGTACATAATTCCCAGCTGAAATACCGACCAGAAATCCCCCAAAAATGAACAAAAATTTGAGTATGTATGTGTATGTATATGTGTGTGTGTGTGTGTGTATATGTATATATATGTATATGTGTTGTTGAATATGACCGAAAGGCTAAGATTAATAATTCTAACACGAATCTTCTCAATATTTCTTACGCTTTTCTTCACTGTCGAGGGTAATTGAAAAATTAACTCTCCAAAATTCATTCATTACATTTTTGGTCTGACGCCTGAAGTCGTTTCGTAAGCTTCTTACATTTTCAAAGACTAATTTACACATAACATACATCAAACTTATACTCGTTTTGGGTGAGGTGATATGGCACAAAAGTTTTGGGTGAGGTGACAGAACTCGAATCATTGGGTATGAAAACATAAGAATGAAAGTAACTGCAGATACTTGATTTTCTTAAGAAGTAACTTAATTTTTCAATTACCCTCGACAGTGAAGAAAAAGGTAAGAAATATTGAGAAGATTCGTGTTATAATTATTAATCTTACCCTTTCGGTCATATTCAACAACATATGTTTACAAGAAAGACTGCTACCAAAATGTACCAATATGTATGTATGTATGTATGTATGTATGTATGTATGTATGTATGTATGTATGTATGTATGTACTCACCTAATTGTGCTTGCGGGGGTTGAGCTTTGGCTCTTTGGTCCCGCCTCTCAACTGTCAATCAACTGGTGTACAGATTCCTGAGCCTACTGGGCTCTATCATATCTACATTTGAAACTGTGTATGGAGTCAGCCTCCACCACATCACTTCCTAGTGCATTCCATTTATTAACTACTCTGACACTGAAATGTATGTATGTATATATGTATACTGTGCCTGGTGCAAGAGTCCCTCAGCGTCGAGTCGTGCATAAAAGGTTACAACAGCTTCTCCCCCGAATCAACCTACCCTGGCTTTGCGCCCTGGTGAGGCCACTCCAAACCAGGCCGACGTCAGAGCGCAACTCCATAATCTCCTGAGACTGATGGATGCCTACTATGTGTGTATATATATATATATATATATATATATATATATATATATATATATATATATATATATATATATATATATTTATATATATATATATATATATATATATATATATATATATATATATATATATATATATATATACGTGTATGTATAAATAAATCAATACATAATAATAATAATAATAATAATAATAATAATAGTAATAATAATAGTAATAATAATAATAATAATAATAATAATAAATAGCCTTAAACAGAACAATATGTGTGGAAACATCAGGGAGTGTATATATGAATGCTACACAGTATTCATCTATAGACATCCATATATGGTGAAACACATGTGAAGAACCTCTCACACACTCACAGCTCCCTGACAAGAGGGAGCCAGCTTAGCTTAGCTGCCAACACCCACACATCGTGTCAGCAAGGCGGACAGCCCGCCTGCTTTCATACCTCTCACTGTATTTCCCACTTCTATACTTCCCTTCACCTATGCCTCTCCATCCTCTTTACTCCCCACCCCTAAAAAAAAAAAAGCAGCCTCTTGCTGTGCCTGTTTGCATAGTCACAGAACATGCTGAACATGTTAGACCCATGTGAGAGGGGGTAGACATCAACGTCTCTCTCTGTCTCAAGTTCCTTCATCGAGCTGTCTGTATGGCGTGTATGGTCTGGCTCGAGAGACAATCATGTCCCATTTTGAATTATTATATGTTTAGAACAACTTGTGAAAATAAAGAGTCAGTCATATTTGAGCTGGATAAAGCAGTGTTTTGGGCAGTCTTGTTCGCTACGCGCCTAGCTAATAGATCAGTGTGTTAGGTGGCAACATGGAGGTATGTTCTGGGAGGGCAGATTGACAAGCTTAGCTAGTGAACTATGCTTGACTACTAGCTATGTTGTAGATTGTAGCTAGATTGTAACTTGCTTAGCTAAATGAATTGTGGGGTTCAGTCCCTGAGCCCATTATGTGCCTCTGTAACCCTTTCCACTACCGCCCACAAGATGGGTATGGGGTGCATAATAAATGAACTAAACTAACTACTAGCCAGCCACAGGTCACGTGTGCAGTGTTATGATTGCTACACCTCCGTGTTCTCCCGTACGTACCGTAGTGTTATTTGTCTGGTGCGCCATTGATAAGTGTCACTCAAACAGCTGTTCTATGTAAACACGTCGAGCAGTGCGTCAATAAAGAATGTGGCATATTCTGGCCTGTGTGTACAGCTGTGACAGTTCTCCTTGACACGCGAGTAACGGGACTCCTGTTTTATTTACATGTTCTTACCTCAAGACATTGCTTAGTGAGCTTTGTCTTTGAAATACTCGATGGTCCTGTATTGTTGATTCATAGCTAGGTTCATCAATAAATATTTGCTGCTAAACCTGCCATTGACGAAATGTCTCGTATTTCCTGATCTCAGGACACCATCATGGCACTGGTCACTGTGCCTGGTGCAAGAGTCCCTCAGCGTCGAGTCGTGCATAAAAGGGTACAAGGCTTCTTGCCCGAAATTTGGCTTGTTGATTAGACAAGATTTCTCCTGCAATATATTGCAAGATTGCTCCCTGCATAGTTGTCGGACGTGAAGTGGGGAACCGATGATTCATATCAGAAGCATATATGGGAGTTGTGGAAAACAAAAACTCCTTGTAGAAGCTCCTGCTCTTTTGGCAACGCAACATGGAAGTATATTCTCTGGAATATATAATTTTGGAGGATATACTGTGTTGCTAATGCACTTCTCACCTGTTGACATCATACTCTTGTACTGTCATTGTTCCCCTGTGTTGACAACGAGCCCCGTGCAGATGGTAACGTCGAGGGCTACAGAGGTCCCTGCGGCTGTGGGCGATGCCCTTAATAACGAAAGATTCCTGACTGATCTTGTCCGGCGACCTCCGGAAATTGCTTTGGAGGGAATAGACCATCCAGGGCTCGACGCTGAGATATTTTTTTTTTGTTCAACCCCGAGAGCTTGTAAAAGTTGTTCACAAAGTTGTTCACATATATTTCGGCGCGTGCAGTTGCCGGGGTTGAGCTTCGGCTCTTTGGTCCCGCCTCTTAACCGTCAATCAACTGATGTACAGACTCTTGAGCCTACTGGGCTCTATCATATCTACATTTGAAACTGTGTATGGAGTCAGCCTCCACCACATCACTGCCTAATGCATTCCATCCATTAACTACTCTGACACTGAAAAAGTTCATTCTAACGTCTCTGTGGCTCTTGTGTGTGTGTAAGTATGTGTGCGTGCGTGCGTGTGTGGCTGACTGGTGCACGCGTGTGTGTACACTCAGGTGCTGACATAGACTCTGTTGCTTCTCTTTGTGGGGTCATGTTTTTTTTCATGGCGCGTCTATGGTCATTTGATCTTGATATTGATTATTGATCGCTTTTTGGCGTTTTTTTTTGTTTTTGGTGGGGGGAGGGGGTTGTAAAGAGGAAGGAGAGGCATAGGTGAAGGGAAGTTTAGAAGTGGGAAGTACATTGAGAGGTATGAAAGCAGGCGGGCTGTCCGCCTTGCTGACACGTAGGTTTAGCAGATAAACTAAGCTGGATCTCTCTTGTCAGGGAGCTGTGAGTGTGTGAGAGGTTCTTCACATGTGTTTCACCATATATGGATGTCCGTAGATGAATATTGTGTAGCATTCATATATACACACTCCGATGCTTCCACACATGTTGTTCTGTTTAAGGCTCTTTATTTTATTATTATAAAATATTATATTATTATACATACTCAATTTTTCCAATTATTAGGGGAAGGATTTCTGGTCAGTATTTCATCTGGGAATTATGTACTGTGGGTCAAATCCAGGGATCCCATCACAATGGTTGTACTCTTCAAGTCACTTGTGTTGTCCCGTCTTGAGTACTGCTCAGTACTCACTTCCCCCTTCAGAGCAGGAGAGATTGCTGAAATAGAGGGAATACAGAGAACATATACGGCACGCATAGACGCAATAAACCACCTAAATTATTGGGATCGTCTCAAAGCCCTCCAAATGTACTCACTAGAAAGAAGACGAGAGAGATATCAAATAATATACACCTGGAAGATACTGGAGGGCCAAGTACCAAATCTACACAGTAAAATAACAACGTACTGGAGTGAACGATATGGAAGAAAATACAGAATAGAACCAGTGAAGAGCAGAGGTGCCATAGGCACAATCAGAGAACACTGTATACACATCAGAGGTCCGCGGTTGTTCAATGTCCTTCCAGCAAGCATAAGAAATATTGCCGGAACAACCGTGGACATCTTCAAGAGGAAACTAGATTTATTCCTCCAAGGAGTGCCATACCAACCGGGCTGTGGTGGATATTTGGGCCTGCGGGCCGCTCCAAGCAACATCCTAGTGGACCAAACTCTCACAAGTCAAGCCTTGCCTCGGGCCGGGCTTGGGGAGTAGAAGAACCAGAACCCCATCAACCAGGTATCAACCAGGTAACTGTCAGGAAATATTGGTACCCTGTACGGGTGGTCAAGTGGAATGTACTGAAAGTTGTTGTTGTGGGTGTAGTATATTATGTTGGGGCAGTGCCCAACATGGCCGGGTGGGGCGTGTGTGGCTCGAGCTGTTATCGTAGTGGGGAATAGATTGAAACCATTCTGGAGGAGGGGGGGGTGATGTCATGTATTAAAGGTGGGGGTGATGGGGGTGTATTAAAGGAGGGGGTGTAACAAAGGTGAGGGGGTGATCGGGTGCAGTGGGGAAGGTGATGGGGGAGTAGTAGGGGTCAGGGTGATGGGGGAGTAGTAGGGGTCAGGGTGATGGGGGAGTAGTAGGGGTCAGGGTGATGGGGGAGTAGTAGGGGTCAGGGTGATGGGGGAGTAGTAGGGGTCAGGGTGATCGGGAGTAGTAGGGGTCGGGGTGATGGGGAGTAACAGAGGGGGGGGAGGTTACTGGGAGGGAGATTTCCTGACCCTGCATTCATTACAGGAGGATTGTCTTCTCAACCCTCTCTTTACTACCATCCCTCGCGTCCCTCTGCACTCCCCATTCTCTCCATCCCATCCCTCTCCATCCCATCCCTCTCCATCCCATCTCTTTTCCGTCTTCTGGGATAACTTAACCCATTATATTCACAATTTCTCTTTTCTTGTTTTTCATTTTCTCACTTTTATATATTTTTATTTGCAAATTCCTATTTTTACTGACATTTACTGTGAATACATAGAAGAAACGTATGAGTGTTTTGCGCATACCTGAAGCATACCTGTAGAGGATCTCGAGAGTGCATCTACTCCCCGAGCTCGGCCCGAGGCCAGGCTCGACTTGTGATAACTTGGTCCAACAGGCTGTTGCTTGGAGCGGCCCGCCGGCCCACATATCCACTACGGCCTGGTTGGTCCGGCACTTCTTGAAAGAACTTTTTAAGTGTCTCTTGAAGACATCCACCTTTGTTCCAGCAATATTAAGGACCTGCCCAAAATGCTACGCGTGCTAGTGACTGTACAGGAATGTTAGAACTCTTGTGTATATAAATAAAATAAATTAATAATTCTAGTACGATAATTTTGGGGCTATGTAACGCATACGATCAAAGAGAGACGTTCTTTGTTGTCTGCACATACACTCAAGCTGACGGGTGTTGATGGTCTCCTGTTGCACTCACAGGACAGGGGGGGGGGGTGTCACGCAGACAGACACAGTGAGAGGAGAGAGATGAAGAGAATTCGGAGGAGGTAGATAAGGGCTACTGTGGGCTTCTAATAGTACGGATAACTCGTCCAAATGTCGAGAGAGAGGGGCGGGGGGGGAGGGGTAGGTATAAATAGGTAGGTAGATGGGTGGGTAGGTTTGGGTGGCTGGGGGGGGGGGTAGGAGACAGAGTCAGACAACCAGTCAGCAGGCCAGACTAACAGTGTACAGTAAGTAGTTACGTGGATTTATTCCGTGAGTCACAAGGCTGTTCAGTATTCCCGGGAAGTGTGTAGATACACGAAGGTGTTCGTATTGTCCCCGTCGTTTTTTCTGGGCTGATACTTGGCTATGACTGAACCGTCTGTGTTTGTGGTACAGTACAGGTCACAGGGAAGGATATAGCAGGTTGTTGTGCCCGCCCTGTGTTCCCGCCTCCCAGTTCAATCATCCCCCACCCCCGCCCATCTCAATCTGCATCATCAACTCGCCTCTTCCACCCCCTCCCACTTACGGCAAAGCCAAACCCTCCCCCCCTCTCGCTCTGGGCAGGTCAAACGCCGCCATAGTTCCCCACAGCACTATAGCCCGCCTGAACGCTGCTTACAGCCCGATAATTGAATTTTTTATTAAATTTGGCGGTTTCAATGTGTGGGCCCGCGGGCAGGAGCGGTTGGGGGGGGGGGGGGGCGGGGGTGAAACCTGATATTGGCGCGCGTGTGGCGGTTAATGACTTGCAATTATCTAATATTCTCTCGCTAGGCTATACTTTACATTGCTTTTCATATTGGAGGGGAGGGGGGGGGGGTGTTAGGGGGGAGGGAGGGGGTTAATGGGTTGTGGGGGATCAGGAGGTAGATGGTTTACATGGTACTAACTAGTGCTCATTGTATTCGTGTGGACCATTTTTTATGTTGCGGCACCGGCTGGTCGCTTGCGGCACCCGGCTGGTCGCTTGCGGCACCCGGCTGGTCGCTTGCGGCACCCGGCTGGTCGCTTGCGGCACCCGGCTGGTCGCTTGCGGCACCCGGCTGGTCGCTTGCGGCACCCGGCTGGTCGCTTGCGGCACCCGGCTGGTCGCTTGCGGCACATGCTGGTCGCTTGCGGCACCGGCTGGTCGCTTGCGGCACCGGCTGGTCGCTTGCGGCACCGGCTGGTCGCTTGCGGCACCCGGCTGGTCGCTTGCGGCACCGGCTGGTCGCTTGCGGCACCCGGCTGGTCGCTTGCGGCACCCGGCTGGTCGCTTGCGGCACCCGGCTGGTCGCTTGCGGCACCCGGCTGGTCGCTTGCGGCACCCGGCTGGTCGCTTGCGGCACCCGGCTGGTCGCTTGCGGCACCCGGCTGGTCGCTTGCGGCACATGCTGGTCGCTTGCGGCACATGCTGGTCGCTTGCGGCACCGGCTGGTCGCTTGCGGCACCGGCTGGTCGCTTGCGGCACCGGCTGGTCGCTTGCGGCACCGGCTGGTCGCTTGCGGCACCCGGCTGGTCGCTTGCGGCACCCGGCTGGTCGCTTGCGGCACCCGGCTGGTCGCTTGCGGCACCCGGCTGGTCGCTTGCGGCACCCGGCTGGTCGCTTGCGGCACCGGCTGGTCGCTTGCGGCATCCGGCTGGTCGCTTGCGGCATCCGGCTGGTCGCTTGCGGCATCCGGCTGGTCGCTTGCGGCACCGGCTGGTCGCTTGCGGCACCCGGCTGGTCGCTTGCGGCACCCGGCTGGTCGCTTGCGGCACCCGGCTGGTCGCTTGCGGCACCCGGCTGGTCGCTTGCGGCACCGGCTGGTCGCTTGCGGCACCCGGCTGGTCGCTTGCGGCACCGGCTGGTCGCTTGCGGCACCCGGCTGGTCGCTTGCGGCACCGGCTGGTCGCTTGCGGCACCGGCTGGTCGCCTGCAAGCAGAGGGTGTAAGAGGGAGCGTGGCACAGTGTAAGCGCGTGCACGCTTACACTGTGCCATACACACCCTGTTCTGCACATCCTGCCATGTCCTCTGGTCTCATGTGATGTTATTTCTGGGTGCAGGTTTGGGACCAGCCCCTCTACTATTTTCCACGGGTAAATTATTATGTATCTCTCCCGCCTGCGTTCAAGAGAATTCGGGTGGAAGGAAGTGCTGTACTATTTCATCTGTATTTACATCGTGCAGTCCCATCATTTTAATATGAGTGGCTGCTCTTTGAATCCATTTAGAAAGGTTCTTGATATCCAACCTGTCATTTGTTGTGACAACCTCTTTGTGTTCTTTGAAAGTAAAATCTTCCGACATTTTCCAAAAACTCGGAAGTAAAATCTTCCAAGTTTTTCATGAGTAGGTTGGCCGGTTTTTTTGGTTGTATAGTAAATCGTCAATTGTATTTTCTAACTTTTGTCTATAGGGATAACGTTTCTATTAACAATATCTTTCAGGACCCTTTCCTCCGGTTTATGAGCTGTGGAAAAGAAGTTCCTGTAAAATAGTCTAATAGGGGGTACAGGTGTTGTGATAGTTGTCTCTTCAGAGGTTGCATGGCGTTTCACCTTTCTTTTTATGATGTTGACCAGATGATGATGATTTTTATGATGTTGACCAGATGATGATGATTTTTATGATGTTGACCAGATGATGATGTTTTTTATGATGTTGACTAGATGATGATGTTTTTTATGATGTTGACCAGATGATGATGATTTTTATGATGTTGACCAGATGATGATGATTTTTATGATGTTGACCAGATGATGATGTTTTTTATGTTGACCAGATGATGATGTTTTTTATGTTGACCAGATGATGATGTTTTTTATGTTGACCAGATGATGTTGTTTTTTATGATGTCATAAAATCGACATCATAAAAATAAAGTACTTTATAATTGTCGCTTATTCTGCTTGCATTTTATATACATTTTTTGTAGATTTGTAGTTATTATATGAATGAATGTAATAGTGTTAAGTATCTAAGTGTTAGCTATCAAGTTTCACTCCTGTTGATCACTTCGCGTAAGTTTAATAGTATGGTTTGATTTAGTAGTTATAAAATTCCTCTTGTAATTTAATGGATTTTTGAATTAGCTGTTATCTATGTGACAGTTAATAAGTTTTATTTGTATTGATCACTTTAAGTAAGCTTAAGTGTTTTGTTTTTTAATCATTTACCTTTCTTTGATAGGCAATTGTATTCAGTATGAGTTCTTTGTTTACCAGTTATTTGATTGTCATATTTAAACACTGATCATTTCATGCGGAAAATCCACAGAGAAATATGAAAGGAGGTGAACGTTTCGGCTTGTTAAAGCCTTTGAGTCTGTCTGGTGTTGACAAAGGCTTTAACAAGCCGAAACGTTCACCTCCTTTCATATTTCTCTGTGGATTTTCCGCATATATATATATATATACATATATATATATATATGTATATATATATATATATATATATATATATATATATATATATATGTCGTACCTAGTAGCCAGAACGCACTTCTCAGCCTACTATGCAAGGCCCGATTTGCCTAATAAGCCAAGTTTTCATGAATTAATTGTTTTTCGACTACCTAACCTACCTAACCTAACCTAACCTAACTTTTTCGGCTACCTAACCAAACCTAACCTATAAAGATAGGTTAGGTTAGGTTAGGTAGGGTTGGTTAGGTTCGGTCATATATCTACGTTAATTTTAACTCCAATAAAAAAAAATTGACCTCATACATAATGAAATGGGTAGCTTTATCATTTCATAAGAAAAAAATTAGAAAAAATATATTAATTCAGGAAAACTTGGCTTATTAGGCAAATCGGGCCTTGAATAGTAGGCCAAAAAGTGAGTTCTGGCTACTAGGTACGACATATATATATATATATATATATATATATATATACACACAATATATACACAATATATACGGGTACCCATCCCCGACAAATCATAGTAATATGCAGAAGTGTGAGGTCAGTGGGGCGAGGCTGAGTCGGGGTCAAAGGTGTTAAATGTTACCTTTATATAGGTGGAGGAGGAGGAGGAGGCGGTATAAGTTTAGAGAGTGAGGGAGCAGTGTTACATTATGCAGGACACACTGCACTATGTCGTGAGTAAGTAGCTCCGTGGCCTATATGAGGCTCGCTGGCGTCTGTCTGTGCTGGCTGGGGTTCCTCAGTGATGCGAGTCTACCTTCCTGCTCTGTGTCATGCCTCCCTCCCTCCCTCTCTCTCCTGCTTACCTTTCCTTCTACCCCTACCCTTGTAGCCCCACCCCAGCCTCACCCCTCTCCTCCTGCCGTCTTTCCTACCATTGCCTCCCTCCGCCTGTACAAACACTCCAGCGACGGAGGGCCGCTGGCCAGCCTGGCGGGAATCTCTGGTACCTGGCGCCAACACCAACCACTCCGTAGAATGGACTTGAAGGTTACCTGAAGGAGGCTTCTTAAGCCTCATGTTTACTCCCTTCTTCCATTTCTTATTCCATCCGTCCATCCATCCATCAGTTGTTTCCTTGGTTTGTCATTGACTACAACCTTGACCTCTGATTCTCATTGTTGGGATATGTAGCGACTTTGACCTTATTAGTTACAAGAGCAGCCGTTTCTAACCTTTCTTTCAAAACATCTCTCCTTGCCTTTCTCCATTCACTTGGACTAGTCGGTAGAGCAAAGGTCGATGTAAGATCAGCGTTCGATTCCCGAAGGTCCAGTGGGCACATCTTCCTTACTGCTTGTCATCTCAGCCCATCCAAGTGGTAGAAAGTCGTTCCGGCTTAGCGCTTTCTCCTCATATTAGGAGAGTTATATGATCAAACGTATCCTTATTGCTCTAAATATAATTACTGTAAATATTATTACTGTCGGGAACCGCGGCCCGGTCCCTGACCAGGCCTCCTGGTTGCTGGACTGGTCAGCCAGGCTGTTGGACGCGGCTGCTCGCAGCCTGACGTATGAGTCACAGCCTGGTTGATCAGGTATCCTTTGGAGGTGCTTATCCAGTTCTCTCTTGAACACTGTGAGGGGTCGGCCAGTTATGCCCCTTATGTGTAGTGGAAGCGTGTTGAACAGTCTCGGACCTCTGATGTTGATAGAGTTCTCTCTCAGAGTACCTGTTGCACCTCTGCTCTTCAACGGGGGTATTCTGCACATCCTGCCATGCCTTCTGGTCTCATGTGGTGTTATTTCTGTGTGCAGGTTTGGGACCAGCCCCTCTACTATTTTTCCACGTGTAAATTATTATGTATCTCTCCCGCCTGCGCTCAAGAGAATACAGATTTAGGCTCTTTAGTCGGTCCCAAAAGTTTAGATGTTTTACTGAGTGGATTCTAGCAGTAAAGGATCTCTGCACGCTCTCCAGGCCAGCAATTTCTCCAGGTTTTGAAAGGGGCTGTCATTGTGCAGCAGTACTCCACTCTAGAGAACACAAGCATTTTGAAAAGTATCATCATTAGTTTAGCATCTCTAGTGTGAAAGGTTCTTGTTATCCAACCTGTCATTTTTCTTGCAGTTGTGACGGCTACTTTATTGTGTTCTTTAAAGGTAAGGTCTTCCGACATGAGTACACCCAGATCCTTTACATTGTTTTTTCTTTCTTAGTTATGATTTAACTGCGTTTTGTACGTGGTTTCCGTTTTTATATTTAAGTTTTTTTTCCATAGCGCATGAGCTGGAACTTATCTTCGTTAAACACCATATTATTTGTTAAGAGCCCATAGAAAGACCTGATTTACATCTGATTGGAGGTTTGCCGTGTCCTCTATGTTGTCTACGCTCATAAGAATCCTTGTGTCATCTGCAAAGGATGATACAGTACTATACGTATATACAGATACACTTCCAGCACTTCCTTCCACCCTATCAGATAGTACCTTTTAACATTCTGACCCCTGCATACCCCACCAAAAAACTAATCACAAACAACCCTCATGCTCAGCTTGCTGCTAAATTAAGTACCATAGAACACATTCACAGTATACAAACTGAAAACAACATTGCACAGACCATATACACTGACGGATCACTCATTACAGCTACAGGGAGGGCAGGAAGTGCTGTTATTGCTCATCAGCCCGATGGCAGCACAATTCAAAGAAATATCCGAATTAGTAACTGGGCGTTCACAATGCAACCCGAGTTGGTAGCGATACTGGTAGCACTCGAAATTATTAACAACACTGAAGTAGACAGCTTAATTATTTCTGACTCCCTATCTTCACTACGAGCAATAAACAGTTTGCAATCAAGTAATAACGTGCTTGTCTTGGAAGCTAGACATAGATATATAAGAATACTTAGCAAGAGGGTAAATATAAAAATGTTGTGGATTCCTTCTCACATTGGCATGCAGGAACAAGACAAAGTTGACTCCCTTGCTAAGGCTGCAGTAAATATAGACAGTATTGAACGGAATCTTGAGTTATCAAATAGGTCCCTTAAAAGTTTCCTTAGACGAGAACTCCTGGATGGATTTGAAGAAAGTAGAACAGTGCAAACTGGAACTGGCAGGTCCATTGTTCATCACAATGAAATGTGTGAAGTAAAACATGTGTATGGGGCAAGTAACAAAGTAAGTTGACTAACAGATGTTGTCACAGCTCGTATAAGACTTGGTTACAAGTATCTCTGGCAGTTCGACTTGTATAGGGATCTAGATGAAGTAAAGTGTAAAGTGTGTGGACAAAGACAGGGACACACACTCGAACACTATATCTTGGATTGTAGTAAAATTGAGCCATTTAGAGATAAATCTAAGCTCACTCTGTATGATATGGCATCTTATTACCATGGATAAATTACCTGAAATCCTTGCACTGTATCCATATTTCGCTTCCAGTAGATGAACGACATATGAGATTCAGAAACAAGTAGTGAATTGTGAAGAATAATAATAAACAGAAGCTCCCCTTTGACTGTAATATCCCCATTGGTCAAACTTTTATGTATTAGCGATAAGACCTACCATTAATGTATAATGACTTACTGTAAATATGTAGCTCTTGTAATAGCACTTTCTCTGTAACTAGCTGACATTGTAACTATAAGGTTTGAAGGATTGATGAAATTGTTTATGTAATAATCTAAGATGAGGTCTGATAAAGACCTTTTGTGCCTTCTGTAATGCTTTTTGCGCTACCGCTCACAGGATGGGTATGGGGTGCACAATAAACTAAGCGCCTCCGGCTGCAACAATCAAAATCAGTATAGATTGTGTCCTTGTCTATGTCCGATTTGAGGATGAGAAAAAGTACTGGAGCAAGCACAGTACCCTGGGGGACTGAGCTCTTCACGGTTGATGGGCTGGATTTTATTTTCTTGTCTATTACACAATGAATTCTGTTAGTCAGGAAATCGTAGATCCATCTGCCTATTTTTCTAGTAATTCCTTTTGAACACATTTTGTGTGCAATAACATGTGTGATGTTGAACATTATTGTGGAATATAATACCGATGAATATAATTTTTGGATGAATTCCGTAAAACTACCAAACGAAGAATGTTGGCCATGAGCTTGACCAGGTAGAAGACATCACGGCGATTATCTGCTGAAGAAGCAGATTCCCAACGTGACTGTGTTGACAAAGTTAAGAGCACGGAGATGGGGGCGGGGGGGGGGGGGGAAGGGAGTATTGTCACGTCAATTCACAAAAGACTTAACCTTTTCAAAACCTCTCAGTTTCCCCAACCTGACCTCCCGGTATTTTTTCCCAAGGGGGAATATTTTCTAATACTTTTCTAGGTGGTATAATAGCAATAATTCTAATACATATCATAAGAGAGAGAGTGTCTATCTGACTATTTTTCCAAAGCTGGAGGCCGGATGCATGGGGGGGGGGGGTTATCTTGAGGTTATCTTGAGATGATTTCGGGGCTTTTTAGTGTCCCCGCGGCCCGGTCCTCGACCAGGCCTCCACCTCCCAGGAAGCAGCCCGTGACAGCTGACTAACACCCAGGTACCTATTTTACTGCTAGGTAACAGGGGCATAGGGCGAAAGAAACTCTGCCCATTGTTGGGGGTGGTTTGTCTCTCCCATCTTCCCAAGAAGAATCATGTTGGGTCTGGGAGGGTCATAAAAGCCGGTTGGCGTCACCTCAAGTGAAATGATTTAGAATATATCAGTAGTTAGAGAGACCCCCGCCATGCGATTTTCATGAAGTCGAGACAGAAATATTTGTTGTGTTTCCTATACAATATTGTTGGTTGTGTTCAGCGGTTATAGTTCTTAGTAATAAATTCTCTGAGGTGGGGGGGGGGAGGGGGAGGAAAAGGGGTGGAGATGGAGGCAGAGTAACGTTGTTTTCCATTATTCATCTTGAAAGACCAATAACCAATTTGAACAGGTAATATTTCCTTATATTATATTGTCTCATTTCTAATTGAGTGTAACCTGGCAATCTTTGCTTTATTGAGCTCTCACTGGGACTCCCACACTGGGACTCCCACACTGGGACTCCCACACTGGGACTCCCACACAGGGACTCCCACACAGGGACTCCCACACAGGGACTCCCACACAGGGACTCCCACACTGGGACTCCCACACTGGGACTCCCACACTGGGACTCCCACACTGGGACTCCCACACTGGGACTCCCACACTGGGACTCCCACACTGGGACTCCCACACTGGGACTCCCACACTGGGACTCCCACACTGGGACTCCCACACTGGGACTCCCACACAGGGACTCCCACACTGGGACTCCCACACTGGGACTCCCACACAGGGACTCCCACACAGGGACTCCCACACTGGGACTCCCACACTGGGACTCCCACACTGGGACTCCCACACTGGGACTCCCACACGAGACAGCTTTACTTTCAAGGACTCGCCTCAAAACTGGGGAAAAAAAAACATGGCTGCCGCCCCTATCCCCCTTGGCAATGCAAATTCACAAAAGTATAACGTCTAGATATTTACGAACTGATCAGCTGTGATAAAACACCCCAGCACCTGTGGAACCTCTGAAAACATTATTGTCGAGTGCACCTCCTTGATGACAGGTGCACCTCCGTGATGACAGGTGCACCTCCGTGATGACAGGTGCACCTCCTTGATGACAGGTGCACCTCCTTGATGACAGGTGCACCTCCTTGATGACAGGTGCACCTCCTTGATGACAGGTGCACCTCCTTGATGACAGGTGCACCTCCTTGATGACAGGTGCACCTCCTTGATGACAGGTGCACCTCCTTGATGACAGGTGCACCTCCGTGATGACAGGTGCACCTCCGTGATGACAGGTGCACCTCCTTGATGACAGGTGCACCTCCGTGATGACAGGTGCACCTCCTTGATGACAGGTGCACCACCTTGATGACAGGTGCACCTCCGTGATGACAGGTGCACCTCCGTGATGACAGGTGCACCTCCGTGATGACAGGTGCACCTCCTTGATGACAGGTGCACCTCCTTGATGACAGGTGCACCTCCGTGATGACAGGTGCACCTCCGTGATGACAGGTGCACCTCCGTGATGACAGGTGCACCTCCGTGATGACAGGTGCACCTCCGTGATGACAGGTGCACCTCCGTGATGACAGGTGCACCTCCGTGATGACAGGTGCACCTCCGTGATGACAGGTGCACCTCCGTGATGACAGGTGCACCTCCGTGATGACAGGTGCACCTCCTTGATGACAGGTGCACCTCCGTGATGACAGGTGCACCTCCGTGATGACAGGTGCACCTCCGTGATGACAGGTGCACCTCCGTGATGACAGGTGCACCTCCGTGATGACAGATGCACCTCCGTGATGACAGATGCACCTCCGTGATGACAGGTGCACCTCCGTGATGACAGGTGCACCTCCGTGATGACAGGTGCACCTCCTTGATGACAGGTGCACCTCCTTGATGACAGGTGCACCTCCGTGATGACAGGTGCACCTCCTTGATGACAGGTGCACCTCCGTGATGACAGGTGCACCTCCTTGATGACAGGTGCACCTCCGTGATGACAGGTGCACCTCCTTGATGACAGATGCACCTCCGTGATGACAGGTGCACCTCCGTGATGACAGGTGCACCTCCGTGATGACAGGTGCACCTCCTTGATGACAGATGCACCTCCGTGATGACAGGTGTACCTCCGTGATGACAGGTGCACCTCCGTGATGACAGGTGCACCTCCTTGATGACAGGTGCACCTCCTTGATGACAGGTGCACCTCCGTGATGACAGGTGCACCTCCTTGATGACAGGTGCACCTCCGTGATGACAGGTGCACCTCCTTGATGACAGATGCACCTCCGTGATGACAGGTGCACCTCCTTGATGACAGGTGCACCTCCGTGATGACAGATGCACCTCCGTGATGACAGGTGCACCTCCTTGATGACAGGTGCACCTCCGTGATGACAGATGCACCTCCGTGATGACAGGTGCACCTCCGTGATGACAGGTGCACCTCCGTGATGACAGGTGCACCTCCTTGATGACAGGTGCACCTCCGTGATGACAGGTGCACCTCCCTGATGACAGATGCACCTCCGTGATGACAGGTGCACCTCCTTGATGACAGGTGCACCTCCGTGATGACAGATGCACCTCCGTGATGACAGGTGCACCTCCTTGATGACAGGTGCACCTCCGTGATGACAGATGCACCTCCGTGATGACAGGTGCACCTCCGTGATGACAGGTGCACCTCCTTGATGACAGGTGCACCTCCTTGATGACAGGTGCACCTCCGTGATGACAGATGCACCTCCGTGATGACAGGTGCACCTCCGTGATGACAGGTGCACCTCCCTGATGACAGATGCACCTCCGTGATGACAGGTGCACCTCCTTGATGACAGGTGCACCTCCGTGATGACAGATGCACCTCCGTGATGACAGGTGCACCTCCTTGATGACAGGTGCACCTCCGTGATGACAGATGCACCTCCGTGATGACAGGTGCACCTCCGTGATGACAGGTGCACCTCCTTGATGACAGGTGCACCTCCTTGATGACAGGTGCACCTCCGTGATGACAGATGCACCTCCGTGATGACAGGTGCACCTCCGTGATGACAGGTGCACCTCCGTGATGACAGGTGCACCTCCCTGATGACAGGTGCACCTCCTTGATGACAGGTGCACCTCCGTGATGACAGGTGCACCTCCTTGATGACAGGTGCACCTCCTTGATGACAGGTGCACCTCCCTGATGACAGGTGCACCTCCTTGATGACAGGTGCACCTCCTTGATGACAGGTGCACCTCCTTGATGACAGGTGCACCTCCCTGATGACAGGTGCACCTCCGTGATGACAGGTGCACCTCCTTGATGACAGGTGCACACCGGACGATAACCTGGGGGGGGGGACCAGAGAAACCAGCGAAGATGTGGTGGAGTCTGACTCCATACACAGTTTATAATGTAGATATGATAGAGCCCAGTAGGCTCAGGAACTTGTACACCTGTTGATTGACAGTTGAGAGGCGGGACCAAAGAGCCAATGCTCAACCCCCGCAAGCACAAATAGGTGAGTACACACACACACACAGATGATACAATTCCTAACTGAAATAGCTTGGAAAACAGAGCTCAGAGGAAAGGCGGTTCAAGGCATGATGGACTACATCACACAGAAGTGTAAGGAGGCAACAGACGAGTTCGTCTCAGTCCAAAGGAAAAAAATGAAATGGAGATGAGAAACTCATGGTTTAATCAGAGTTGCAAGCTAGCAAAGCAGCTAAGTAAAAGGGCATGGAGAAACAGTCTAAACAACAGAACACTAGAGAGCAGAGAAAGATACCAGAGCGCCAGGAATGAATACGTCAGGGTGAGAAGAGAGGTAGAGAGGCAATATGAAAATGACATAGCGAGCAAGGCAAAGACTCAACCCAAACTGCTGCATAGCCACATCAGGAGGAAAACAACAGTGAAGGAACAGTTAATAAAACTGAGAATAGGGGCAGAAAGATTCACTACAAACGACAAGGAAGTGTGCGAGGAACTCAATAAGAAATTCCAGAAAGTCTTCACACCAGATCAAGGAGAAATCCCAGAGCTAAGGGAGGGAACCGGTCAACACCCCACCTTGTAAGACCATCACCACTGAACAGAAGTGTTCAAAAAATGGCTTTAATAAAAACGTGCATAGAATGCAACATGAAGGTAGATTACCAACAGAGCTTTCAATGCCAACTCTGTTCAGCAGCCATACACAAAAAATGTGCCAACATGACCAACAATTCAAGGAGAAATGGTCCCAGTGACCACTCTGTGTACTGGCTCTGCAAAAAGGATGATGTAACTTTTTTGAAATTAATGGAAATCCTGGATAAAACTCCCGCCGAAAACAGAGAATTACTAATTAATGCCTGCATAGCAATTTCTAATGTCTTCAAACAAACTGTACATGACACCAAGGTACAACCAGCTGTAGCACAGAGCTCTGTGGCAGCGGCGCCTGAGCAGGGCGCGGAGTCGGGGATGCCTGAGCAGGGCACGGAGTCGGGGATGCCTGAGCAGGGCACGGAGTCGGGGATGCCTGAGCAGGGCGCGGAGTCGGGGATGCCTGAGCAGGGCGCGGAGTCGGGGATGCCTGAGCAGGGCGCGGAGTCGGGGATGCCTGAGCAGGGCGCGGAGTCGGGGATGCCTGAGCAGGGCGCGGAGTCGGGGATGCCTGAGCAGGGCGCGGAGTCGGGGATGCCTGAGCAGGGCGCGGAGTCGGGGATGCCTGAGCAGGGCACGGAGTCGGGGACCCCTAAGCAGTGCGCGGTGTCACAGGCACCGGAGCAGAGCGCGGTGTCACAGGCACCGGAGCAGAGCGCGGTGTCACAGGCACCGGAGCAGAGCGCGGTGTCACAGGCACCGGAGCAGGGCACAGTGTCACAGGCACCGGAGCAGGGCACAGTGTCGGGGGCGCCGCAGCAGAGTGCGGTCCCTGGCAGAGGCAAACAAACAAAACAAGGCCCCAAAATCTGTTGGTATTACAGATGGGCTACCTGTAAACATGGGATATCGGGAAGAACAAATGGAACATGTACACACGATCACCCTAGAAAGTGCAGAAACCTCCTCAATACAGGTAAATGTACCAAAAGCTGTGAATTCTTTCACCCAGAAATTTGCAAGAACTCTTTGGACAGGAAAGAGTGCTTCAATGCTGAATGCCCAGCTTTTCATATAAGAGGTACCAGGCGAATAAAACCGACAGACTACCACTATGAAAACAGCCACTACTCCATCAACCGGGATAATTTTTTAGCAAGAGGAGGAGGAGAAGAATGGCTAAAAATGACCAGACTCTACCACCAACTCGGTCAAATGCTAGAGAGGACGCACAGTGGCCTCCTTACCAGAGCCTCAGATATTAACACCAATTAAAGCATCCAGCACTTCCACTAACACGATAACATCATTTATATTTGCCAACATCCAGGGTATAAAAACACGCAAATCCAACAAAGTTCATTTTATAGATGGTCTCCTTCATGAGGCAAATGCAGTGTTTGCAGCCCTAACGGAAACTCATACAAAGGACTACCTTGATGGTGAAATATGGATCTCAGAATACAATCTCTTCAGATGTGATAGGAAACACCGGCTTCAGGGTGGGGTCAGCCTCTACATCAAAGACACACTCATCTGTACTGAGCTGCTAAACACCTCAAATGATATGGTGGAAGTGCTGATAGTCAAAATAGAGATCCTAAATGTAGTTGTTGTCCTTGTATATAAGTCACCGGAGGCAAACCCTCAGCAGTTTAAAGACCAACTAATGAAAATAGAGCACTGCTTGGAAAACCTCACAAATCCAGCTCCGAACATCATCCTGCTTGGGGACTTCAACCTACGGCACCTGAAATGGAAGCACCTGGCTAATACAGTAATATCAGAAAGAATACCAGGAAGTAGCCTAAATGAACAGGCACATGCAAATGACCTGCTACGGATGCGCGACAGGTTTGCCTTAAACCAGCAAATAGTAGAACCAACTAGGAAGGAGAACACGCTGGACCTCATTTTCACTAATAATGATGAGTTGATCGGGAACATAATGATTACAAATACCTGTTACTCAGATCACAACTTAATTGAAGTTCTAACAACCATGGGGAATGGACCTTCAAAACCAGTCCAGATTCCCGGTGGAGGAGATTTCAGCAAATTCAACTTCAATAATAAACGGATAAACTGGGAGCAAATAAACCAGGACTTCACAGAAATAAACTGGGAAGAACAGCTAGGAAATGCAAACCTGAACCAGTGCCTGGAAAAAATAAGCTCAGTAGCACTAGAAATATGTTCAAACCGCATACCCCTAAGAAAAAAGAGAAAGAGATGCAGATTGGAATGGGAACGTCGTTCCTTATATAGGCGAAGAAAACGAATCGCGGAACAACTTGAGAGTCGCACCCTATCTCAAGAACGGCGAAGAAGGTTAGGTAGAGAAATAGAAACAATTGAACTCAAGCTACAAGAATCATACAAAACCCAGGAGAGGCAAAGAGAGCAAAAGGCCATCAGTGAAATAGAGAGAAATCCGAAATATTTTTTCTCCTATGCAAAATCAAGATCAAAAACCACATCTAGTATCGGGCCCCTGCGAAAGGGAGATGGAACTTTCACAGATGACAACAAAGAAATGAGCGAGTTACTGAGGAAGCAGTACGACTCTGTTTTCAGTGAGCCATTAAATGCACTAAAGATTGATAACCCAAATGAATTTTTCATGGATATGATACCAACATCAAATCACATATCAGACGTCGCCCTATCCCCACTAGATTTTGAAGAAGCCATAAACAGTATGCCTATGCACTCTGCACCAGGCCCGGATTCTTGGAACTCCATATTTATCAAGAAAAGTAAAACACCACTATCGCAGGCCCTTCACATTCTGTGGAGACAAAGCCTAGATACTGGCGTTATCCCTGACATACTAAAAACAGCAGAGATAGCACCACTCCATAAAGGAGGAAATAAGGCAGAGGCAAAAAATTACAGACCGATAGCACTAACATCGCACATCATAAAAATTTTTGAGAGAGTGCTAAGAAGATAGATCACAAAATACATGGAATCACAACATCTCCATAACCCCGGACAACATGGTTTCAGAACAGGGCGCTCTTGCCTGTCGCAGTTGCTGGACCACTATGACATGGCATTAGATGCTATGGAAGACAAACAAAACGCTGATGTAATTTACACAGATTTCGCAAAAGCTTTTGATAAATGTGACCATGGTGTTATTGCACATAAAATGCGTTCAAAAGGAATTACCGGGAAAATAGGCAGATGGATCTACAATTTCCTGACTGACAGAACCCAATGTGTTATAGTCAACAAAATAAAATCCAGCCCATCAACCGTGAAGAGCTCAGTCCCCCAGGGTACTGTGCTTGCTCCAGTACTTTTTCTCATCCTCATATCGGACATAGATCAGAACACAACCTATAGCACTGTATCATCCTTTGCAGATGACACTAGGATTTTCATGAGAGTTGCCAACATAGAGGACACGGCAAACCTCCAATCAGATGTAGATCAGGTCTTTCTATGGGCTACAGAAAATAATATGGTATTCAACGAGGATAAGTTTCAGCTCATGCGCTACGGAAAAATTGAAAATATAAAAACAGAAACCACGTACAAAACGCAGGCAAATCATAACATAGAACGAAAAGGCAATGTAAAGGACCTGGGTGTACTCATGTCGGAAGACCTTACCTTTAAAGAACACAATAAAGTAGCCGTCGCAACTGCAAGAAAAATGACAGGTTGGATAACAAGAACTTTTCACACTAGAGATGCTATACCGATGATGATACTTTCCAAAACGCTTGTGCTCTCTAGAGTGGAGTACTGCTGCACAATGACAGCCCCTTTCAAAGCTGGAGAAATTGCTGACCTAGAGAGCGTGCAGAGATCCTTTACTGCTAGAATCCACTCAGTAAAATATCTAAATTACTGGGACCGACTAAAGAGCCTAAATCTGTACTCCCTTGAGCGCAGGCGGGAGAGATACATAATAATTTACACGTGGAAAATAATTGAGGGGCTGGTCCCAAACCTGCACACAGAAATAACACCACATGAGACCAGAAGACATGGCAGGATGTGCAGAATACCCCCGTTGAAAAGCAGAGGTGCAACAGGTACTCTGAGAGAGAACTCTATCAACATCAGAGGCCCGAGACTGTTCAACACGCTTCCACTACACATAAGGGGCATAACTGGCCGACCCCTCACAGTGTTCAAGAGAGAACTGGATAAGCACCTCCAAAGGATACCTGATCAACCAGGCTGTGACTCATACGTCAGGCTGCGAGCAGCCGCGTCTAACAGCCTGGTTGATCAGTCCAGCAACCAGGAGGCCTGGTCGACGACCGGGCCGCGGGGACACTAAGCCCCGGAAGCACCTCAAGGTAGCCTCAAGGTAGGGAACATCAACCCATGCACCACTAGACGAGTTTGTGATTACCAGTGGGGAGGTGAGGAAGCATCTGCTAGATTTGGACGCGACAAAGGCTATAGGCCCGGATGGAGTCTCACCATGGATTCTAAATGAAGGAGCAGAAGCTCTGTGCCTGCATCTCCATTGTGTATAACAAGTCACTGGTAACAGGTGAACTGCCAAAAATTTGGAAGACGGCCAATGTAGTTCCAATATACAAGAAGGGTGATAGGCAGGAGGCACTGAATACAGGCCAGTGTCCCTAACTTGCATTCCATGCAAGATGATGGAAAAGATTGTGCGAAAAAGGCTAGTGGAACATGTGGAGCAATGGAACTGTGTAACACAACATCAACATGGGTTCAGAGATTGCAAATCATGCCTAACAAGATTAATTGAGTTCTATGACCAGGCAACAAAAATTAGGCAAGAGAGAGACAGAGCTGGACATACTGCATATTTCTGGACTGCCAGAAAGCTTTTGACACAGTACCACATAAGAGACAAGTGCACAAACTGGAGATGCAGGCAGGAGTGAAAGGGAAGGTACTCCACTGGATAAGAGAGTACCTAAGCAACAGGACACAGCGAGTCACCGTGAGGGGTGAGGTCTCAGAGTGGCGGGGAGTCACCAGTGGAGCCCACAGGGATCAGTCCTTGGACCTATACTGTTTCTGATATACGTAAATGATCTCCCAGAAGGAATTGACTCGTTCCTCTCGATGTTTGCTGATGATGCAAAAATAATGAGGAGGATCAGGACAGAGAAGGATAGTATAAAGCTACAAGATGACCTAGACAAACTGAAGGAATGGTCCGACAAATGGCTACTAAAGTTCAACCCAAGTAAATGTAAGGTAATGAAACTAGGAGGAGGAACTAGGAGGCCAGTCACTGGATGCCGAATGGCAGATGAAGTCCTTCACGATATGGACTAAAAGAAAGATCTGGGAGTTGATATCACGCCAAACCTGTCTCCTGAAGGCCACATCAAAAGAATAACATCAGCGGCCTATGCGAGGCTGGCTAACATCAGAACTGCTTTCAGAAACCTGTGTAAGGAATCCTTCAGAACCTTGTATACCACATATGTAAGACCAATCCTGGAGTATGCAGCCCTAGCATGGAGCCCGTATCTAGTCAAGCACAAGACGAAGCTGGAAAAAGTTCAGAGGTATGCCACTAGGCTAGTCCCAGAACTAAGAGGCATAAGTTATGAGGACAGACTACGTGAACTGCACCTCACGTCGCTGGAAGACAGAAGGGCAAGGGGAAACATGATCACCACATACAAAATTCTCAGGGGAATTGACAGGGTGGACAAGGATGGATTATTTAACACGGGTGGTACACGCACAAGGGGACACAGGTGGAAACTGAGTACCCAAATGAGCCACAGACATATTAGAAAGAACTTTTTCAGTGTCAGAGTAGTTAGTAAATGGAATGCACTAGGCAGTGATGTGGTGGAGGCTGACTCCATACACAGTTTCAAGTGTAGATATGATAGAGCCCAGTAGGCTCAGGAACCTGTACATCAGTTGATTAACAGTTGAGAGGCGGGACCAAAGAGCCAGAGCTCAACCCCCTCAAGCACAATCAGGTGAGTACAATTAGATGAGTACACACACACACTGATCCACAGAATATACAATGGATTGTGAAATATATTATGGTGATTAAATATGACATTCCAGCTGTGCCACTAAGGCACATAAGCTGCAACTTGCTCATCTGCACGAATATTGGGGTTCAGTTCCTGGGCCTCTGTAAACTGTTCCAGAAACAGTGAACAAACTCCACCATAGAAATGGTTCAAGATCACAGCAACTCAAACACTCCTGGTACAGTGGACCACGGCCGGTCCAACACTCCTGATACAGTGGACCACGGCCGGTCCACTCCTGATACAGTGCACCACGGGCGGTCCAACACTCCTGATACAGTGGACCACGGCCGGTCCAACACTGATACAGTGGACTTCGGCCGGTCCAACACTCCTGATACAGTGGACCACGGGCGGTCCACTCAACTTGTGGCAAGAGGACATATATTAGGCTTCAGTTTCTCCTGTTTCCGCCACCTCTTTTGTCCGGTGATGACAAGAGGCGGTCGTTTAGGGCTGGGGAAGAGCGATCCTATTGTGTCCGGTAGAGGTGGGCGGAGTGTGGGCGGCCAGGCCCGTCCGCCCACACGTCTTGGTTATACCAGCCTGGTGCTGGTCACAACACCGGCCTGGTGCTGGTCACAACACCAGCCTGGTGCTGGTCACAACACCAGCCTGGTGCTGGTCACAACACCAGCCTGGTGCTGACCACAACACCAGCCCGGTGCTGGTCACAACACCGGCCTGGTGCTGGTCACAACACCAGCCTGGTGCTGGTCACAACACCAGCCTGGTGCTGACCACAACACCAGCCCGGTGCTGGTCACAACACCAGCCTGGTGCTGGTCACAACACCAGCCTGGTGCTGACCACAACACCAGCCCGGTGCTGGTCACAACACCAGCCTGGTGCTGGTCACAACACCAGCCTGGTGCTGACCACAACACCAGCCTGGTGCTGGTCACAACACCAGCCTGGTGCTGGTCACAACACCAGCCTGGTGCTGGTCACAACACCAGCCTGGTGCTGACCACAACACCAGCCTGGTGCTGGTCACAACACCAGCCTGGTGCTGGTCACAACACCAGCCTGGTGCTGGTCACAACACCAGCCTGGTGCTGACCACAACACCAGCCTGGTGCTGGTCACAACACCAGCCTGGTGCTGGTCACAACACCAGCCTGGTGCTGGTCACAACACCAGCCTGGTGCTGGTCACAACACCAGCCTGGTGCTGGTCACAACACCAGCCTGGTGCTGGTCACAACACCAGCCTGGTGCTGGTCACAACACCAGCCTGGTGCTGGTCACAACACCAGCCTGGTGCTGGTCACAACACCAGCCTGGTGCTGGTCACAACACCAGCCTGGTGCTGGTCACAACACCAGCCTGGTGCTGGTCACAACACCAGCCTGGTGCTGGTCACAACACCAGCCTGGTGCTGGTCAC
>NC_091192.1:14028525-14103178 GCF_040958095.1 Procambarus clarkii
AGGAGCCTCCGGGTGCCTCTGGGGGTGCCTCTAGGGGGCCTATGGGTACCTCTGGGTGCGTCTGGGTGACGCCATGACAACCAGTCTATGGGTGTCCACTGTCAACCGCTTTAAGCTCAGTCTTGTCCTTATTGTTTTTCCAACTTTAATCTTTCACCTCTGTATATCTTTATTTTTGTTATTTTCTGTCTCTGTAGGTACCCAAGTACCCTCTTTCTTGTCTTCCTCTCCCCTCTAGTGTCTTCCTCTCCCCTCTAGTGTCTTCCTCTCCCCTCTAGTGTCTTCCTCTCCCCTCCAGTGTCTTCCTCTCCCCTCTAGTGTCTTCCTCTCCCCTCTAGTGTCTTCCCCTCCCCTCTAGTGTCTTCCTCTCCCCTCTAGTGTCTTCCTCTCCCCTCTAGTGTCTTCCCCTCCCCTCTAGTGTCTTCCCCTCATTCTTCCTTCAGCGTCTCCCTGCCAACCTCTCGTCTTGTGCCTTAGCCTGTTTCCCCCTTCAGCGTGGGGCGTCCCCTCGCAGCTCTCCCCCTATACTGGGGCTCACCCCTGGTGGCCTATTTCCACCATTTATCAGGTTGCTATCACAGTGGGTTCCCTCCCCCTCTATCACTGTCTCTCTATTCATGTTCCTCAGGACTCTCTCTACTCACCCTATTCTTATTCCCCAGGACTCTCCTCTCCCTATTCTTGTCTTATTGCGTTATTCAGCTCTGCTACCTTGCCTCTGTATGTACTCACCTAGTTGTGCTTGCGGGGGTTGACCTCTGGATCTTTGGTCCCGCCTCTCAATCCCGACTATAACAATCGTTGGTCCCGTCAAATCTACATTTGAAGCTGTGTATGGAGTCAGCCTCCCCCACATCACTTCCTAATGCATTCCACCTGTTAACAACTCTGACACGGAAAAAGTTCTTTCTAACGTCCCTGTGGCTCATTTGGGTATTCAGTTTCCACCTGAGTCCCCTTGTTTGCGTACCACCTGTGTTAAACAGTTTATCCTTATCTACCTTGCGAGTTCCTCTGATAATTTTGTAGGTAGTGATCATATCTTCCCCTTACTCTTCTGTCTTCCAGTGTCGTGAGGTGCATTTCCCGCAGCTTTCCCTCGTAACTCATGCCTCTTAGTTCTGGGACTAGCCTAGTGGCATACTTCTGAACTTTATCCAGCATCTTCTTGTGCTTGACAAGGTACGGGCTCTATGTGGGGGCCGCATACTCGATGTTAGCCCGCCTCGCATACGCCGCAGATGTTATTAATTTTATGTGGGCTTCAGGAGATTGGAATGGTATGATATCAACTCTTAGATCTTTCTCTCTGTCCGTTTCATGAAGGACTTCATTTCCCATTCGCTATCCTGTGTCTGGCCTATTTCCATCGCCTAGTTTCATTGCCTTACGTTTTCTCGGGTTGAACTTTAGTAGCCGTTTGCTGGACCATTCATTCAGGTTGTCTAGGTCATCTTGTAGCCTTCTACTATCACCCTCTATTTTATTTTTTCTCATAATCTTTGCATCATCAGCAAACAATGAGAGGAACTATTCTATACCCGCCGGGAGATAATTTACATATATCAGAAACAGTATAGGTCCAAGGACTGAACCCTGCGGGACTCCACTGGTGACACCTCGGCAATCTGAGATCTCACCCCTCACAGTGACTCGCTGTCTTCTGTTGCTTAGGTACTCCCTTATCCAATGGAGTACCTTTCATTTCACTCCAGCGTACATCTCCAGCTTATTCACTAGCCTCTTGTGTGGTACTGTATCAAAGGCTTTCTGGCATCCAAAAATATGCAGTCTGCCCACCCCTCTCTATTTTGCCTGATCATAGAATTTAGTTAATCCTGTGAAGCATGACTTGCCATCCCTGAACCCATGCTGTTGTTGTGTTACAAACTTCTTTCACTCCAGATGTTCCACTAGCTTTTTTTCGCACAGTTTTCATCATCATCTTGCATGGTATGCAAGTTAGGGACACTGGCCTGTGGTTCAGTGCCTCCTACCTTTCACTCCTTCTTGTATATTGGGACTACATTGGTTATCTTCCAAATTTTTGGCAGTTCGCCTGTTACCAGTGATTTGTTGTAAACCATGGATAGTGGCAGGCACAGTGCTTCTGCTCCTTCCTTTAGTATCCATGGTGAGATTTAATCTGGGCCTATAGCCTTTGTCATATTCAATTCTAGCAGATGCTTCCTCACCTCCCCACTGGTAATCACAAACTCGTCTAGTGGTGTCTGGTTATTTATTCCCTCCCTTATCTCTGGGACTTCTCCTTGCTCTACTGTGAAGACCTCCTGGATATCTTATCGAGTTCTTCGCACACCTCTTTGTCGTTTGTAGTGAATCTTTCTGCCCCTATGCTCAATTTCATTACTTGTTTCTTCACTTTTTTTTTCTCCTGGTGTGGCTGTGCAGCAATTTAGGTTGAGTCTTTGCCTTGCTCGCTTTGTCATTTTCATATTGTCGCTCTTCCTCTCTTTGTCATTTTCATATTGTCGCTCTTCCTCTCTTTGTCATTTTCATATTGTCGCTCTTCCTCTCTTTGTCATTTTCATATTGTCGCTCTTCCTCTCTTTGTCATTTTCATATTGTCGCTCTTCCCCTCTTCTCACCCTGACGTATTTATTTGTTGCTCTGGTATCTTTCTCTGCTCTCAAGTGTACTGTTGTTTCTACAGTTTCTCCACGCCCTTGTACTTAATTGCTTTGCTAGCTTACATCTCTGATTAAACCATGGGTTCCTCGTCTGCATTTATTTTTTTCCTTTTGGACTGAGATGAGCTTGTCTGCTGCCTCCCTACACTTGTGCGTGATGTAGTCAATCATGTCTTGGGCCGTCTTTCCTCTGAGCTCTGTTTGCCAAGTTATATCTGTTAGAAATTTTCTTATCTCCTAGTAATTTCCCCTTCCGGAATGCCGGCCTTTTGTTTTCTGGGCTCTTTCTTGAGTACCTTAACCCTACTTCGACCAAGTACACAAACATCAGTACACTGTGATTACTCATTCCCACGGGGGATATATAACCCACTACCAAATGACAGAAGACCCAGGCAAGAGTATGACTGAAACAACAAGGCGATTAATGTTATAATTGAGAAAGCAGCCGCTACCGCCTGCAGAAATCGATCCCATCTGCTAATCATGGGGGACTTCGGAGGTGAAGCTCCAGAGGCTGGAGCACGTATATGTGCTCCAGCCTCCGAGCTCCACCTCCTGTTTCATCCACCCTCTCAGTAACTCTCCTTCATCTCCTCTTTTTGTCTATTTCGTTCTATTCTTGTCATTTATTTCTCATTCTAAGTATATTTGTCTGTACTTAGATTGTTGGGAAGTGGCTGTTGGAGATTTAGCTGATGATTAAGAAACAGAACTTTAGAAGCATATAAATATGTAAATTGCTACCTTACGGTTAGCTTGTGATGATTTTGAGGCTCAACGTCCCCGCGGCCCGGTCCCCGACCAGGCCTCCTGGTTGCTGGACTGGTTAACCAGGCTGTTGGACACGGTTGCTCGCAGCCTAACGTATGACTCACAGCCTGGTTGATCAGGTATCATTTGGAGGTGTTTATCCAGTTCTCTCTTGAACACTGTGAGGGGTCGGCCAGTTATGCCCCTTATGTGTAGTGGAAGCGTGTTGAACAGTCTCGGGCCTCTGATGTTGATAGTTCTCTCTCAGAGTACCTGTTGCACCTCTGCTCTTCAACGGGGGTATTCTGCACATCCTGCCATGCCTTCTGGTCTCATGTGGTGTTATTTCTGTGTTCAGGTTTGGGACCAGCCCCTCTACTATTATCCATGTGTAAATTATTATGTATCTCCCGCCTGCGCTCAACAGAATACAGATTTAGGCCTTTTAGTCGGTTCCAATAGTTTAGATGTTTTACTGAGTGGATTCTAGCAGTAAAGGATCTCTGCACGCTCTCCAGGTGAGCAATTTCTCCAGCTTTCAAAGGGGCGGTCATTGTGCAGCAGTACTCCACTCTAGAGAGCACAAGCGACACGGTTGTCGCTAGTGCTGAAATGAAATGTATCATCATTAGAATAGCATCTCTAGTTTGAAAAGTTCTTGTTATCCAACCTGTCATTTCTCTTGCAGTTGTGACGGCTACTTTATTGTGTTCTTTAAACAACCTGTCCTCTTAAAAAGAACGTCGCTTTTGGCCGTTTGCCCGTATGGCCGAATATGGACGTAATTTGAAAATGAAAAAAATTTGAAAATAAATTTGGGATTTTTTTTTCAACAACAGTAAGTTAAGGGTCCTCTGGTAGGTTAGGTGGGCAGGAAATTCTCATAAAGTTTCAAAACGTTATGAAAAACGTTAATTGAAAGTTCCTCTTCTAAGCTTGCCGAGGAGGGCCGGACGACTCAAACAGAAAACGGAACAGTACGTCACTTTTGTGAGTTGATTTCATTTCAAATTACGTCCAAATTTGACCATAGTGCGCATACGAGCCAAAAGTGACGTTATTTTTAAGTGGACGGGTTGCTTTAAATGTAAGGTCTTCCGACAGGAGTACACCCAAATCCTTTACATTGCTTTTTTTTTTGGTTGTAGGGTATGATTTGATTGCATTTTGTATGCAGTTTCCGTTCTTATAATTTTTTTCGTAGCGCAGGAGCTGAAACTTCATTAAATAACATACTATTTTCTGTGTCCCATTGAAAGACCAAATTTACATATGATTGGAGGTTTGCCGTGCCTCTTATATTGTCTACTCTCATAAAAATCCTAGTGTCATCTGCATAGGATGATACAGTACTATAGATTGTGTCCTTGTCTATGTCCGATATGAGGATGAGAAAAAGTACTGGAGCAAGCACAGTACCCTGAGGGACTGAGCTCTTCACGGTTGATGGGCTGGATTTTATTTTGTTGACTATTACACATTGGGTTCTGTTAGTCAGGAAATTGTAGATCCATCTGCCTATTTTTCCGGTAATTCCTATTGAACGCATTTTGTGCGCAATAACACCATGGTCACATTTGTCGAAGGCTTTTGCGAAGTTTGTGTAAATTACATCAGCGTTTTGTTTGTCTTCCATGGCATCTAATGCCATATCATAGTGGTCCAGCAACTGTGACAGGCAAGAGCGCCCTGTTCTGAATCCATGTTGTCCAGGGTTATGGAGATGCTGTGATTCCATGTATTTTGTGATCTTACTTCTTAGCACTCTCTCAAAGATTTTTATGATGTGTGATGTTAGTGCTATCGGTCTGTAATTTGTTGCCTCTGCCTTATTTCCTCCTTTATGGATTGGTGCTATCTCTGCTGTTTTTAGTATATCAGGGATAACGCCAGTATCTAGGCTTTGTCTCCACAGAATGTTAATGGCTTGCGATTATGATTGTTTACAGTTCTTCATGATTATAAAGTTCTAAGAATCCGGGCCTGGTGCAGAGTGGATAGGCATACTGTCTATGGCTTCTTCAAAATCCAGGGGGAATAGGGGTGACGTCTGATATATGATTTGATGTTGGTATCATATCCATGAATAATCCCTTTCGGTTATCAATTTTCAGTGTGGTTAGTGACTCGCTGAAAACAGTCGTACTGCTTCCTCAGTAACTCGCTCATTTCCATGATGTCATCAGTGAAAGTTCCATCTCCCTTTCGCAGGAGCCCGATACTTAATGTAGTTTTTTATCTTGATTTTGCATAGGAGAAACAATATTTCGGAGATCTCTCTCTTTCACGGATGGCCTTTTGCTCTTTTTGTCTCTGTTGTGGTGCTACAGTTACCATGAATATTGCTACAATTCCTGACACACAGAAACTACAGACATTAATAATTGTTCATTAAGCAAGGGAAAGTTGAGTGAAGGTGTAAGTTATAGCTGCCACCCGCCATAGCTTCTCTCCCCTCTCCTCCCCCACCAACCCCCTCCATCATCCCCCCTCCCACCCCTTTCCCAGCTCCAGTACGTCTCCCCTTAGTTGTTGTGTTATCTGCAGCAATAAAGGAACGTGTGTGAGGGAGTGTCCTTGTAGTGGAGTGGTGACTATCTCCTCTCTCCCTCTCCTCTCTCTCTCCTCTCTCCCTCTCCTCTGTCTTTCTCCTTTCTCCTCTTCTCTCTCCTCCTCTCTCCTTCTCTCTCTCCTTTCTCCTCTCTCTCCTTCTCTCTCTCCTTTCTCCTCTCTCTCCTTCTCTCTCTCCTATCCTTCTTCTCTCTTCTTCTCTCTCCTTCTTTTCTTCTTCTCTCTTCTTCTCTCTCCTCCTTTTCTTCAGCTTTTCTTCTTTTCTTCTTCTCTCTCCTCTCTCTCCTTCACTCTTCTCTCATTTTACAAACACGTATGAACATTCTCATTCAGTCATCATGCAGTAAACACTGATATCAATGTTCATGGAGAAGTTCAGTCGTGTTGTCTGTGATTGATGCTGTCTGCTAAGATAAGATGATCACCGGATACAGATGGTGAGCATCTTGAAGACCGGCTGATCTTATCACACTCAGCTTCGCACAGCATCTTTACCACACCTAAAATGGAAAGAAAGCGGAGGCATCTGCAACATACCTGGAGAGTTTCGGGAGTTGTTCCACTCCCCGAGCCCGGCCTGAGGCCAGGCTCGACTCGTAATAACTTGATCCAACATTCTCCCATTTTGCACCCGCAAGATAACGTAAATTTTAAGGGTTGACAGGTGTTAATCTAATTGTTTCAGGAGCTGTTCACTTGAGACAGTTAAGCAAATTCCCAGGTGTGTCTAGGTACAAGTAATACGAAGAACAACCCAGCGGGTTTTCTTCCTATTGGGGAGTGCTGTACATGCTGCTATGGCGGTGTGTCCACTCACAGGATGAGTGGCGCTGCCCAATACTGTCACTATGGTGGTGTGTCCACTCACAGGATGAGTGGCGCTGCCCAATACTGTCACTATGGCGGTGTGTCCACTCACAGGATGAGTGGCGCTGCCCAATACTGTCACTATGGCGGTGTGTCCACTCACAGGATGAGTGGCGCTGCCCAATACTGTCACTATGGCGGTGTGTCCACTCACAGGATGAGTGGCCTGCCCAATACTGTCACTATGGCGGTGTGTCCACTCACAGGATGAGTGACGCTGACCAATAAACTGGCCCCGCGGGGCAAAACTAAAATAAGTTCAACAGGTTGTTGCTTGGAGCGACCAGTAGGCCCACATATGCACAACAGCCTGGTTGGCCCTGCACTTCTTGCAATAACTTATCTAAACACTTCTTGAAGACATTCGCCTTTGTTCTGGCAATATTTCTAATGCTTGCTGGGAGGGTGTTGAACAGCTGTGGACCTCTGATGTTTATACAGTGTTCTCTGACTGTGCCTATGGCACCTCTGCTCTTCACTGGTTATATTCAGTATTTCCTTCCGTAACTTTCGCTCCAGTATGTTGTTATTCTACTGTGCAAATTTGGGACCTGGCCTTCCAGCATGTTCCATGTATATATTATTTGATACCTTTCTCGTCTCCTTTCCAGTGAGTACATTTTGAGAGCTTTGAGACGGCCCCAATAATTTGGATGTTTTATCGCGTCTATGCGTGCCGTATATGTTCTCTGTATTCCCTCTAATTCATAGATTTCTCCCGCTCTGAAAGAGAGTGAGTACCGAGCAATACTCAAGACGGGACAACACCACTGATTTAAATAGTATTCGCATTGCTGTGGAGTCTCTGGATTTGAACGTTCTCATAATTCATCCTATCATTTTCCTGGCCGCCGCTATATTTGCTCGGTTATGTTCACTAAATGTCAGGTCGTCAGACATCATAATTCCCAGATCTTCAACATGTTGCTATCCTTCTATGGTTGTGTCCTGTACCCTGTGTTTCGTTTAAGTTCCTCGTTTACACCATACCTCAGTACCTGGAACTTGTCACCGTTAAACATGTTTATTTTTCCGTTGCGCAATCGAAAACGTTAATAATATTGACTATTAATTTTTCAGTGTCTTCTACATAGGAAATTTTCATGCTGATGTGTGTATCATCGGCAAAGGTTGACTTATGGCTGGTGAACTTATAGAACGGGATAATATGTGCAAATGGTGGATTTACTTCTTTCTATCCAGACCTTATCTCTCCAGATGTACACTAAACAAGCATGATGTAAACTACGTTACCTTCACAGGTACTCAACGTGTACAAGACAGTTTGGAAGGGCCATAATGTGCTGTAATACTCCGAGCAGTTCACAGCGAGTATGTCCTTAATGTGTTCTTTTTATCTTTCTAGGTGTGTAACTGCTGGGCTCCCTCTTCTGCCATGACTTGGTGAGTGTGTCCTCCTGTGGTGCTCCGGTCACCGCTGACTCCTGCTGCTGCACTATACTCTCGTTGCTGCACAGTCCCCATATCTACTCTCCCGGGACATGAGTAGTGAGCTTGAAGAGTAATGAAAGGCACACAAGAGATTTGGGAGCCGCCGCACAAGATGACTGATAGCCATGAGGGGGGCCCCAAGAGCTGAAGCTCATTTCCTACCAGTACAAGAAGCAAGAACACACACACACACACACACACACACACACACACACACACACACACACACACACACACACACACACACACACACACACACACACTTCACAGTATGCAGTTCAATGTTTTAAGATCTAATATAAGCAGTCTTTGGTGTAGTAGTAATCATCCTAACTTGCTCGCCTCAGAAGCCAGACTGACACGGGTTCGAATCCTGGGTAGGGTGGATTGGTTGTGCACTGTCTCTGTTCTACCTTGAGCGTCGAGCAGTAATTAGAGACGTGGATGTAAAATATTTTTGGATCGTGTTCTAAGGAAAATATGGCAATGAATAACCTTGTTTTTCCATAATCTATCCTGAGGCCTAAATTAAATAAATACAAATATACATTTAATTAAGCCTTAAAAAAAGTAAGGTGTAACTGTACCAGACTGGAGACCTGGCCAGAGACCGGGCCATCCGGACCATTGATCCTCGGAACTACCTCAAGGCTACCCCAAGGTCACCTCATCATTGTAGGTCATTGTAACCCATATACCTGACAGCTAGGAGGCGAGACGCAGGAGTTGCATATCTTAGGTAAGTTCACCCATGCATGCCAGGAGCTAGGCATCCTCACACATGCTGAGGCAAGCACGTCCCAGGAGCTAGGCATCCTCACACATGCTGAGGCAAGCACGTCCCAGGAGCTAGGCATCCTCACACATGCTGAGGCAAGCACGTCCCAGGAGCTAGGCATCCTCACACATGCTGAGGCAAGCACGTCCCAGGAGCTAGGCATCCTCACACATGCTGAGGCAAGCACGTCCCAGGAGCTAGACATCCTCACACATGCTGAGGCAAGCACGTCCCAGGAGCTAGGCATCCTCACACATGCTCAGGCAAGCACGTCCCAGGAGCTAGGCATCCTCACACATGCTGAGGCAAGCACGTCCCAGGAGCTAGGCATCCTCACACATGCTGAGGCAAGCACGTCCCAGGAGCTAGGCATCCTCACACATGCTGAGGCAAGCACGTCCCAGGAGCTAGGCATCCTCACACATGCTGAGGCAAGCACGTCCCAGGAGCTAGGCATCCTCACACATGCTCAGGCAAGCACGTCCCAGGAGCTAGGCATCCTCACACATGCTCAGGCAAGCACGTCCCAGGAGCTAGGCATCCTCACACATGCTGAGGCAAGCACGTCCCAGGAGCTAGGCATCCTCACACATGCTGAGGCAAGCACGTCCCAGGAGCTAGGCATCCTCACACATGCTGAGGCAAGCACGTCCCAGGAGCTAGGCATCCTCACACATGCTCAGGCAAGCACGTCCCAGGAGCTAGGCATCCTCACACATGCTCAGGCAAGCACGTCCCAGGAGCTAGGCATCCTCACACATGCTGAGGCAAGCCCGTCCCAGGAGCTAGGCATCCTCACACATGCTGAGGCAAGCACGTCCCAGGAGCTAGGCATCCTCACACATGCTGAGGCAAGCGCATGGATGCACCACCCCGCCAGCCACTGCTGCTAACACCTTCTAGACTAAACCAAGAGGATTTTCACCCATCCAGATGGTCCACAATGCTCTCCGTCCTCCCTAGTCCCCGAACCTCGGCAGACTGCAAGAACCAGACACAGTGGTCAGACGCAGCTTGCGAGTATCACAAATAAAGATGGCTTAATAAATAAATTAAATGAATTTCAGGAGAAATTTTCAATCTTATCAAACTTTTATGAAAATAGACCTAATTATCTCATACGGCTTCAGGAAGGGCAAGATATAATTAACGAAGCTGATATATTACGAGATAGCAAGAACATGAAAGAGAGCGTTGGTTAGATTTTCCTACTTTGCCAGAAGGCTTTCTGATACATTTATAATACCAATGAAGAAAATTATATAGCAGGCTGGAGTAACCGAAAAGATTCTGAAATGAGTGTAAGAATTTCTTGACTGGCAGAAAACAGGGTTAAACTGGGTTCAATCTTGGATCCCTTGAAGGTGTACATCTCCCACTCTCCCTCCACCTCTCACTCATAAGAATGTTCACGGAAACTGCATAAGGATTTTACGGGCTCACCATAGTCCGTGCTACATGGACATTTCATTCTGAGTAGCTAATCTAAAATAACAACAACAACAGCATAAGGTCTCTTGGCCTATGCAAGGTATCTCCTAGTTGTGTATAAATTTGAATAGAATTACAGAGTTTGAAGATTATAAAGGAGGTCCAAATTATTAAAATATCCTTAGTGTATTATATATATATATAATGTATATGTGTGTGTCTATATATATATATGTATATATATATATTATTAAATATGACCAAAAAAGTAAGATTAATAATTCTAACACGAATTTTCTCGATCTTTCTTACGTTTCTTTTCACTGTTGATGGTAATTCAAAGATCAATTCTCCAAAATTCATTTTTATTTCTAGTCTGATGCGACACTTGAGCGCGTTTCGTAAAACTTATTACATTTTCAAAGACTTTAGTTTACACAAACACACACAACTTTAACTGAATAGAGCTTAAACATCTTTCGAGTTTTTATACCTACATTTTGGTGAAGTGACATGTTACAATAGTTTTGGATGAGGTGAAAATAAACTTTTAACACAAGACAGAACACGAAATAAGGAAATACAAACAGGTATTAAAAGTAGGTAACTGCAGAAGGCCTATTTTTATTGGCCCATATTTCTTGATGCTTCTATATTGGAGCGGAGTCTTGAAGTGGGTAGAATATAGTTGTGCATTAATTGGCTGTTGATTGCTGGTGTTGACTTCTTGATGTGTAGTGCCTCGCAGATGTCAAGCCGCCTGCTATCGCTGTATCTATCGATGATTTCTGTGTTGTTTGTTAAGATTTCTCTGGTGATGGTTTGGTTGTGGGAAGAGGCTATATGTTCCTTAATGGAGCCCTGTTGCTTATGCATCGTTAAACGCCTGGAAAGAGATGTTGTTGTCTTGCCTATATACTGAGTTTTTTGAGGCTTACAATCCCCAAGAGGGCATTTGAAGGTATAGACGACGTTGGTCTCTTTTAAAACGTTCTGCTTTGTGTCTGGAGAGTTTCTCATGAGTAGGCTGGCCGTTTTTTTTGGTTTTATAGTAAATCGTCAGTTGTATCTTCTGATTTTTGTCTGTAGGGATAACGTTTCTACTGACAATATCTTTCAGGACCCTTTCCTCCGTTTTATGGGCTGTGGAAAAGAAGTTCCTGTAAAATAGTCTAATAGGGGGTATAGGTGTTGTGTTAGTTGTCTCTTCAGAGGTTGCATGGCGTTTCACTTTCCTTCTTATAATGTCTTCAACGAAACCATTGGAGAAGCTGTTGTTGACTAGGACTTGCCTTACCCTGCAGAGTTCTTCATCGACTTGCTTCCATCCTGAGCTGTGGCTGAGAGCATGGTCGACATAAGCGTTAACAACACTCCTCTTGTACCTGTCCAGGCAGTCACTATATATGTATATATATATATATATTAGTATATTTTGGTAGCAGTCTTTCCTGTAGACATATATTATTAAATATGACCGAAAAAGTAAGATTAATAATTCTAACACGAATTTTCTCAATCTTTCGTACATTTCTTTTCACTGTTGGAGGTAAATCAAAAATCAATTCTCCAAAATTCATTTTTATTTCTAGTCTGACGCGACACGAGCGCGTTTCGTAAAACTTATTACATTTTCAAAGACTTTAGTTCACAAACACACAACTGAATAGAACTTACGCATCTCCGATTTTATATCTACATTTGAGTGAGGTGGAAGGGGTGATGTGGCATTAACACAAGACAGAACAAGATGTGGCATTAATAGGGTATTAATTTCATCAACACAAGACAGAACAAGAGGTGGTATTAATAGGGTATTAATTTCATCAACACAAGACAGAACACGAAACAATGGATATTGAATAGAAGTGTTTGTAGAAAGCCTATTGGTCCATATTTCTTGATGCTTCTATATTGGAGCGGAGTCTTGAGGTGGGTAGAATATAGTTGTGCAATAATTGGCTGTTGATTGCTGGTGTTGACTTCTTGATGTGTAGTGCCTCGCAAACGTCAAGCTTGACGTTTGCGAGGTATATATATATATATATATATATATATATATATATATATATATATATATATATATATATATATATATATATATATAAACTTTCTATTAGTCTATTTTAAAACGACAAAATACACAAAACATATTAAATAGTCATAAATATTTTATATCACAAACAAAATTTGTTGGATCCAAGTCGATAAACAATTTGGTTAATATTGAGAGGAGAATCATTGGAAGCCTCAGTGTTGTGCCTCACTGAGTGCAAACCTGCATAAACAGTGCAGGTTTGCAGTGCAAACAGTGCAGCTGGTCATGCAGTGCAAATCTGCATAAACAGTGCAGGTTTGCAGTGCAAACAGGTCATGCAGTGCAAACCTGTATAAACGTTATTGTGATTAAAAGTCTCTTGCGGATGCCATAACTCCTCACGCAAGTATAACTTCTCTAGTGTTATAGAACCGTCGGTGAAGATCATAATTAGAGTATCCAGGGAGCCTCTTGGGCCGAGACAGCTGTCGTTACTGCCTGCCTTCTTACCCACCAAGCTTTGAGACACTCTGACAGCCCCGTAATTAGTAACTCATTATTTTTAAAAATGCTCTGGTTACTGGGTGTTCGCGCTTCCCAGCCTTGGTAATATATCTTGTGCGTACGGGTGAGCCTTTCATCATATCCGGGTACCTGGTGACCATACCTGGTGACCTACCTGGTGACCATACCTGGTGACCATACCTGGTGACCATACCTGGCGACCATACCTGGCGACCATACCTGGCGACCATACCTGGTGACCATACCTGGTGACCATACCTGGTGACCATACCTGGTGACCATACCTGGTGACCATACCTGGTGACCATACCTGGTGACCATACCTGGTGACCATACCTGGTGACCATACCTGGTGACCATACCTGGTGACCATACCTGGCGACCATACCTGGTGACCATACCTGGTGACCATACCTGGTGACCATACCTGGTGACCATACCTGGCGACCATACCTGGTGACCATACCTGGTGACCATACCTGGTGACCATACCTGATGCTGCAAGCATCCATTTTGCAAAAACATTTGATTGATAGGGAATGAGGTAATAGCAAATATAATAAAAATCAGTGGAATAATAGACTAAGTAGGGAGGTGAGTTTTCAACAAAATCCAACTTGTGTATGGTCTGAGGCGGAGCATACACAGGGTGTATACTCCTCCTCCTCCCACCGTCACTCTTCCTCATACACCATAGACAAGAATACATGTTACCGCTTTTTCATCCTTCATCGATCATGCAGAAAAATGAGGTCAGGGTCTTCCAGTGAGGCAACGACTCCATAATATATTGTTCAACGATGACAAATTCCAATTATTTCGATTTGTGAAAAACGATAACCTTAAGAAACGTTCAAAATAATAAACTCAAGACATGGTCACGGGAATGTTCAAATGGAAATAATATAATAATGTGAGAAGACTTAATCTTCAGAGATCACAGTACAGCAAGTGTTGAGAGCCTTCACAACACTTGGATGCTATGCCACTTAATTTTGTTTAGAGATGAGGAGCGCTGGATTTAGTTATGAGATAGCAAGACCATATTCAGTGCTTTTAGCAGCAAGGGAATCAAGTAGAGCTTGCAGTCTGGGCTGTACCTCAGGGTACAGTCCTTGCACCGCTGCTTTTCCTTATTCTCATATCAGATATAGACAAAAATACAAGTCACAGCTTCGTATCATCCTTTGCAGGTGACATAAAAATAAGCATGAAAATTACCTCTATCGAAGACATTGAAAAACAACAAGCAAATATTAATAAATATTTTAGAATGGGCAGCAAAAAATAACATAGTGTTTAACAGTGATAAATTCCAGGTACTCAGGTACGGTAAAAATGAGGACCTTAAACATAATACAGGGTACAAAACACAATCAAATCTGCCCATAGTAGGAAAACAGCTTGTAAAGAATTTGGGAATAATGATGTCTGACGACTTAACGTTTAGGGAGCATAACCAAGCAAATATTCCGTCAGCCAGAAAAATGATCGGATGGATTACGAGAACTTTCAAATCCAGGGATCCCATCACAATGGTTGTACTCTTCAAGTCACTTGTGTTGTCCCGTCTTGAGTACTGCTCAGTACTCATTTCCCCCTTCAGAACAGGTGAGACTGCTGAAATAGAGGGAATGCAGAGAACATATACGACATACGTAGACACGATAAAGCACCTAAATTATTGGGATCGTCTCAAGGGTCTTAAAATGTACTCACTATATAAGGAGACGAGAGAGAGATCAAATAATATACACGTGGAAGATACTGGAGGGCCAAGTACCAAATCTACACAATAAAATAACAACGTACTGGAGTGAACGATATGGAAGAAAATGCAGAATAGAACCAATGAAGAGCAGAGGTGCCATAGGCACAATCAGAGAACACTGTAGAAACATCAGAGGTCCTCGGTTGTTCAACGTCCTCCCAGCGACTATAAGAAATATTGCCGGAACAACCGTGGACATCTTCAAGAGGAAACTAGATAGTTTTCTTCAAGGAGTGCCGGACCGACCGGGCTGTGGTGGGTATGTGGGCCTGCGGGCCGCTCCAAGCAACAGCCTGGTGGACCAAACTCTCAAGCCAAGACCCCCATTCAGCAGGTATCCAGCAGGTTGTGGTTTTTTTTTCAGGGATATTCCTGCGCGGGCCCTAAGCCTCTGGCTGGCCCACTGCGCGGGCCCTAAGCCTCTGGCTGGCCCACTAAGTGTTGCTTGTTTCTGTTTTACTTGGGCGGAGTATGAGTATTTATGACTCGTATGATCGCTTCAGTAAGATTTTGCCATATGTGTTCAACAACTTCTTCTCTGTTGAATCGAAGTTGAAATCTTAATGGGTTTGTAACTGTGCACTGTGTTAGATAATGTTCCAGTGATCTGTTGTGGTTGTAACTGTGCACTGTGTTAGATAATGTTCCAGTGGTCTGTTGTGGTTGTAACTGTGCACTGTGTTAGATAATGTTCCAGTGGTCTGTTGTGGTTGTAACTGTGCACTGTGTTAGATAATGTTCCAGTGGTCTGTTGTGGTTGTAAATGTGCACTGTGTTAGATAATGTTCCAGTGGTCTGTCGGGCATTTCTCCACAGTGCAACAATGCAAATGTCATCAGCATAACAGACAACAACTTCGTCAGCTGTGAAGTATAGTGAAGTATATTGTTATACTCTTGTTATTCATTGGCCTCTCATATCCCCGTTACAGCTTATAGGCCAGGTGCTCAACCCCCTTCTGATGACGTCACTGGGCCACAAGCCGCAGTCAAATCTTGACCTTGATGACTTAATAATTCCTGATGTGAGTAGTAGTCTAAGTCTTGAGGCAAACATGTAACACTCTGTCATCTCTAAACGCTCTTGAAACACACCAAACCCAACCGTTACTAACTACAACGTCATAATGTTGATGCTGGTGCAGATATTGTACCCCAGTGTCTATGGTAGCCTACCCAGAGGACGGTAGGCTGCTCACCGTACGCGGGTACAGTGTCTGGCGCTGAGTGGTGACGTAATTTGTAACCCCTTGCAAGTACAGTGGGTCAGGGCTGGTTGGCTACTGTGTGTTAAAGGGGATTTAACACCCCAAAGCACTCCACCTCCCGTAAAGTCCGTGTATAAATGTTGTTTTGTAACGTGATTGTGCGGGTGCCTTTGTGTTCATTACAAGGGAGGTCAACGATACTTGTACTAGCAACTGAGGCAAGTTTAGTACCATCTGCGTTACTGGTGATGGCTGACTCGCGCGCGCGCGCGTGTGTGTGTGTGTGTGTGTGTGTGTGCGCGCGTGTGTACTCACCTATTTGTGCTTGCGGGGGTTGAGCTTTGGCTCTTTGGTCCCGCCTCTCAACTGTCAATCAACTGGTGTACAGATTCCTGAGCCTATCGGGCTCTATCATATCTACACTTGAATCTGTGTATGGAGTCAGCCTCCACCATATCACTTCCTAATGCATTCCATTTGTCAACCACTCTGACACTAAAAAAGTTCTTTCTAATATCTCTGTGGCTCATTTGGGCACTCAGTTTCCACCTGTGTCCCCTTGTGCGTGTTCCCCTTGTGTTAAATAGACTGTCTTTATCTACCCTATCAATTCCCTTTAGAATCTTGAATGTGGTGATCATGTCCCCCCTAACTCTTCTGTCTTCCAGCGAAGTGAGATTTAATTCCCGTAGTGTCTCCTCGTAGCTCATACCTCTCAGCTCGGGTACTAGTCTGGTGGCAAACCTTTGAACCTTTTCCAGTTTAGTCTTATCCTTGACTAGATATGGACTCCATGCTGGGGCTGCATACTCCAGGATTGGCCTGACATATGTGGTATACAAAGTTCTGAATGATTCTTTACACAAGTTTCTGAATGCCGTTCGTATGTTGGCCAGCCTGGCATATGCCGCTGATGTTATCCGCTTGATATGTGCTGCAGGAGACAGGTCTGGCGTGATATCAACCCCCAAGTCTTTTTCCTTCTCTGACTCCTGAAGAATTTCCTCTCCCAGATGATACCTTGTATCTGGCCTCCTGCTCCCTACACCTATCTTCATTAAATTACATTTGGTTGGGTTAAACTCTAACAACCATTTGTTCGACCATTCCTTCAGCTTGTCTAGGTCTTCTTGAAGCCTCAAACAGTCCTCTTCTGTTTTAATCCTTCTCATAATTTTAGCATCGTCCGCAAACATTGAGAGAAATGAATCGATACCCTCTGGGAGATCATTTACATATATCAGAAACAAGATAGGACCGAGTACAGAGCCCTGTGGGACTCCACTGGTGACTTCACGCCAATCGGAGGTCTCACCCCTCACCGTAACTCTCTGCTTCCTATTGCTTAGATACTCCCTTATCCACTGGAGCACCTTACCAGCTACACCTGCCTGTCTCTCCAGCTTATGTACCAGCCTCTTATGCGGTACTGTGTCAAAGGCTTTCCGACAATCCAAGAAAATGCAGCCCGCCCAACCCTCTTTTTCTTGCTTAATCTTTGTCACCTGATCGTAGAATTCTATCAAGCCTTTAAGGCAAGATTTACCCTCCCTGAACCCATGTTGGCGATTTGTCACGAAGTCCCTTCTCTCCAGATGTGTTACCAGGTTTTTTCTCACGATCTTCTCCATCACCTTGCATGGTATACAAGTCAAGGTGTGTGTGTGTGTGTGTGTGTGTGTGTGTGTGTGTGTGTGTGTGTGTGTGTGTGTGTGTGTGTGTGTGTGTGTGTTAACGGTTGATATAATGATACACAATGTGTTTGTGTTATTGTGTCGACTTGAGCCCCCACGTCGCAAACACTTGGGGCATAATCTTACTGAAGCGACCATAAGTCATAAATACACACACTCCGCCTAAGTCAAACAGAAACAAGAAACATGTAACACTTAGTGGACCAACCAAAGGCTTTGGGCCCGCGCAGGAATATTCCTGCAACAGATAGAGTGGAAGCATCGGAGTGTGTATATATATGAATGCTACACAGTATTCATCTATAGACATCCATATATGGTGAAACACATGTGAAGAACCTCTCACACACTCACAGCTCCCTGACAAGAGGGAGCCAGCTTAGCTTAGCTGCCAACACCCACACATCGTGTCAGCAAGGCGGACAGCCCGCCTGCTTTCATACCTCTCACTGTATTTCCCACTTCTATACTTCCCTTCACCTATGCCTCTCCTTCCTCTTTACTCTCTCCCTCAAAAAAACATATAGAGTCGTGCCCCCTCTACAGCAGAGCCGCTCACCCCACTCTACAGCAGAGCTTCCCCCTCTTCTGCAGAGCTTCCTCCACCCCCCCTCTACAGCAGAACCGCTCACCCCCCTCTACAGCAGAGCTCCCCCCTCTACTGCAGAGCTTTTTCACCCCCTCTACAGCAGAACCGCTCACCCCCCTCTACAGCAGAGCACCCCACCTCTACTGCAGAGCTTCCCCCCCCCTTCTACAGCAGAACCGCTCACCCCCCCCCCCCTCTCTACAGCAGAGCCGCAACAGTCACCTCAGGGACTGAGCCTCAAGGTCTGTAAAGGCTGCTTCACGTCACCTGAATGGTGGTGGTCAGTGTTGGTGGCGGGGGGGGGGGGGGGTAGGGCCATTGAGATGATGGTCCACCCTCCTGGCTGGCCTGATCCCTCCTGTCTACACACTTACCCCCCCACCACCACCCTCTCTCTCTCTCTCTCTCGCTCTCTCCAGCTCTCACATCCCTTTCCTTTCCCTGTCTCCATTTCCTCTCTCCTTATCCACCCATCGTCTCTTCCTTTTCAAAGCGTTATCCCCCCCCCCCTCCTCTCTCTCTCTCTCTCTCTCTCTCTCTCTCTCTCTCTCTCTCTCTCTCTCTCTCTCTCTCTCTCTCTCTCTCTCTCTCTCTCTCTCTCTCTCTCTCCCCCACACTCACCATCCAACACCTTTACGTGCCCCATCCCTCCTCCCAATCCATCCCCAGACTCCTCCCCCCCCCCCCCCCCCGTGTCACCAACAGAGGGAATAGGCCTTTTGTTGGGAAACTTTTCAAGTGGGCACAATTTGGGCCAAGCGTAGGGTAGGGGGGGGAGGGGGTCGAGGGCCGTGATTGTGTCCAGTGATTGGAGTGTATAATAGATTTTGGTCACAACCAATAGGATTTGGCCAAGCTCGTTAACGTTGGTGGTGGTGGGGGGGGGGGCATGGGCGAGGGTGTGTGGTGGTGGGGGGCATGGGCGAGGGTGTGTGGTGGTGGTCGGCACGGGCGGGGGTGTGTGGTGGTGGTGGGGGGCACGGGCGGGGGTGTGTGGTGGTGGTGGGGGGCACGGGCGGGGGTGTGTGGTGGTGGTGGGGGGGCATGGGCGAGGGTGTGTGGTGGTGGGGGGCATGGGCGAGGGTGTGTGGTGGTGGTCGGCACGGGCGGGGGTGTGTGGTGGTGGTGGGGGGCACGGGCGGGGGTGTGTGGTGGTGGTGGGGGGCACGGGCGGGGGTGTGTGGTGGTGGTGGGGGCACGGGCGAGGGTGTGTGGTGGTGGGGGGCACGGGCGAGGGTGTGGTGGTGGGGGGGCATGGGCGAGGGTGTGTGGTGGTGGTGGGGGGCACGGGCGAGGGTGTGTGGTGGGGTGCACGGGCGAGGGTGTGTGGTGGTGGTGGGCACGGGCGAGGGTGTGTGGTGGTGGTGAGGGGCACGGGCGAGGATGTGTGGTGGTGGGGGGCACGGGCGAGGGTGTGTGGTGGTGGGGGGCACGGGCGAGGGTGTGTGGTGGTGGGGGGCACGGGCGAGGGTGTGTGGTGGGGTGCACGGGCGAGGGTGTGTGGTGGTGGGGGGCACGGGCGAGGGTGTGTGGTGGTGGTGGGGGGCACGGGCGAGGGTGTGTGGTGGTGGTGGGGGGCACGGGCGAGGGTGTGTGGTGGTGGTGGGGGGCACGGGCGAGGGTGTGTGGTGGTGGTGGGGGGCACGGGCGAGGGTGTGTGGTGGTGGGGGGCACGGGCGAGGGTGTGTGGTGGGGTGCACGGGCGAGGGTGTGTGGTGGTGGGGGGCACGGGCGAGGGTGTGTGGTGGTGGTGGGGGGCACGGGCGAGGGTGTGTGGTGGTGGGGGGCACGGGCGAGGGTGTGTGGTGGGAGGCACGGGCGAGGGTGTGTGGTGGGAGGCACGGGCGAGGGTGTGTGGTGGGAGGCACGGGCGAGGGTGGATTCTCATGCCGGGATTGTCAGCAATGTTGAAAGTAAGATTTGAAGAAATCTCCATGGCACAAAAAACCCTCAGCCAGGGTATCTATCTACTACAGCTACTACCACCTGACCAAAGATAACTACAACCTTGAGCAGGAAGAATATTATAACACAACCCCATGTTGGACAAGCTATAAATACGACCACTCAGCTGCAGATTGCCAACAAAGGGATACCAAAGTATGTTCAGAATGTGACGAGAAGGGACACATATTCAGAGATTGCGCAAATAAAAACCAACCCCCAAATGTCTCAATTGTGGGTGTCCCCACCGCACGCTGGCATCAATCTGTTCCGCCAGGAAGAATATTCTAAAACAAACAAGGGCTGAAACTGTCGCAAGATAGACAGCAATACCTGGAAGATACTGGAGGGCCAAGTACCAAATCTACACAGTAAAATAACAACGTACTGGAGTGAACGATATGGAAGGAAATGTAGAATAGAACCAGTGAAGAGCAGAGGTGCCATAGGCACAATCAGAGAACACTGTATAAACATCAGAGGTCCGCGGTTGTTCAACGTCCTCCCAGCAAGCATAAGAAATATTGCCGGAACAACCGTGGACATTTTCAAGAGGAAACTAGATTTATTCCTCCAAGGAGTGCCGGACCAACCGGGCTGTGGTGGGTATGTGGGCCTGCGGGCCGCTCCAAGCAACAGCCTGGTGGACCAAACTCTCACAAGTCGAGCCTGGCCTCGGGCCGGGCTTGGGGAGTAGAAGAACTCCCAGAACCCCATCAACCAGGTATCAACCAGGTAATAGCCAATAATACCTATGCAGGTATAACTACCACCAATGCTTGGTCAATAAGGTATCACATAATCCAGCAAACACTACCTCTCAGGTAATTGGTGATCTACCAACAAAGATCCTGAGCAGCATGATCTTTGCTCACTTAGAAAACTTAGCAAGGCCAGGGTCATTTGGATCCGTGATCCGTGAAACGTACAGGAGGAATGGTCTCCCAGAAATGGACTTCCCAGACCAGGCTTCCTCCCTTAGCATCATAATAGCCCTGGTGGAGAGCAATATCATCATAACTCCCCCAACTGAGACTAACTCCCAAGGGCCTGGACCCACGAATACGGACACTCAATGAATCAGAAAAGGTAGTTGGCCTAACACCAGCAAGTATGTATAAATAAATAAATAAATAAATAATAATAATAAAAATAAATAGCCTTAAACAGAACAATATGTGTGGAAACATCAGGGAGTGTATATATGAATGCTACACAGTATTAATCTATAGACATCCATATATGCTGAAATACATGTGAAGAACCTCTCACACACTCACAGCTCCCTGACAAGAGGGAGCCAGCTTAGCTTAGCTGCCAACACCCACACATCGTGTCAGCAAGGCGGACAGCCCGCCTGCTTTCATACCTCTCACTGTATTTCCCACTTCTATACTTCCCTTCACCTGTGCCTCTCCTCCCTCTTTAATAAAAACAACAAAAAAACACCACCCACCGCAACCCCCCCCCCCCCCCTCATGATGAGGGGCCTTTATCAGCACAACGTGACTTAGGCCTAATACCAAATGTTAAATTGGCTTCATTTATTATTAAACAAAAACTTTTTTGTAACCAGTTTTTGTGGAGAATATTGACGGGGGGAGAACTAGTTAGTTAAGGTTATTCATAATGTACAGACAGACAGAAACAGTAGCGTCTAAGGACCTCCTGGCTCACTCACTCACTCTAAACTCCTGGCTCACCAATCCACTAAAGCAGGAGGACTATTCAGAGACCGGGCCGCGGGGACATTGCAGCCCGTCCTACAAACAAAGACCCAAAAGTGTTTCCATCCACCCGCCAAACCCCAGCTGTTTATGAATGAAAAACGGTTTACACACGACTCACAACTGATGACGTTCGAACACTTCCGAAACAAGTGCTTCGCTGACGACTTGTGTTCGAACCACAACGCTGTAAATCTGTAAATGCTTTACACCCACGTACTACAGATACAAATAATCCCCAACAGAACCTGAACACCTAACCTAACCTATGCCTATATATGCACAATATGCTTATATATTATAATATTAATTTATATTTGAGAAAATTCCTGTTTTGAATGAACAGTGTAGGAAAATCCTAGCAGGCAATTATTTATTTTTATTCTTTGTGAATATTTATTCACAAAGAATATAATTTTTATAAAGAATATAAAGAATATAATTTTTATAAAGAATATAAATTTTATAAAAATTTCTATTTTTGTTCACTTCAATATTTATGACAATGATTCTAAGCGGACGGTATATTTGATTCAGCCTGCCAGAATTATTTTCCACATACTTTGAAGGGATATTTATAGGTTATACCACAATGGGTGGTCATATAATAAGTTATAAATATTTACCTGATGACTAATATATAAATTATACCACATATGGTGGCCTAAACTGCAGTATGCTTGAGTCTACAGTTATCTAGTGTGGTAATAAAAGTAAATTTGAGTCCTTAGCTGTAGGATTGATAGGCAGTGTGACTACATCAAATTATGGTGTGGTCCATGAAGTCTAGTTTTAAAATAGCGGCTGGCACTCACGATGACTGTGGTGCAGCTTGGGGGAGCAAGAAACATCACAGTTTATGTTGGCCAGCTCACCTTCTCAGTATCTTCAAATCACAAATTACCTGCCAAAGGAATGGGATTAATAATGGCTCCATTAACATATAAAGTACAGGTGTGACATGAATTAATATGTGTGTGTTGCCGAGTAAAACACTACTCACTTTGTTGGGGTTGAAGCCCAGTGTCGTAACGATATTCCCTGCAATATTAATGGCCAGTAATACATGCAATAGAAATACCGAAAGTTGTTCTTCCCTTTGTTAAATTAATGAGATCATCGTTTGGTCGGATCGTAGGGGGATCCTGTGTCGAAGCTCCTCGAAGTAAGAACTGTTGTGTGTTGTAAAAAGTTGTCAGGGAGTTCCTCCCTGTCTCGTGTCTTTGTTTACTCTCAGCCAATGACGTTGCCTCTCTCCCTTTTTTTTTTTTTGAGTAAAGAGGGAGGAGAGGCACAGGTGAAGGGAAGTTTAGAAGTGGGAAATACAGGTTTTTTTCTACCACAGACGTGGCCACACAGTTACAATGCTAACCAGCATATATACATTTTCTTCTGTCCTCCATGGACAGGGTTAGAGATGTGTTTAAACATATAGTTCAAGGGTTTATTGAACACTCAACCACAGAAGGTGATACGGTGCTTTTAAAATGCTAAGCTAACCTACATACGTAAATACATAGATCCACAGATTTACGTATGCCTTACATAAAGTGCTCGGTGTGTCTTTTACATAGTGTCATTAATGTGCATTTACAAAGGTGAAATGTAATTCTGATCAGCTTCCAAATATAATTTATACATATACATATACATACACACACACATGCATTCACATACATTTGTCTCTTTTACTCTGACAGGGTGAGATAGCTGATAGAGAAACTAGTGTGCAATTAAGCACTTAATCACTGAAGGTGATTAAGGTGCTTTTACAAGCTCAGGTTATATAGTTACATCACATACATACATTGTATAATTGATACATTACATGGTAAATCTTGGGTACAAGTCCAATATATCATCAAGTGTTCCAGTACACATATAGTAACTACAGAGTTCAGCATACCTTAGCCCAGGAGGGCGAAAGTCAGTCAGTATGGGACATTCTACAATATAATGTTCAAGAGAGTGCATGTTTTCTCTTTCACAAAGTTGACACATTGTGTACTCGACATTTGGGTTTTGAGAAAGCTGCCAGATACGTCTATATCCCAGGCGTATTCTGGCCACTATAACATCACATTGCCGGGTTCTTGTTCTATTAGTCCCATATGTGAATGTCTCCTCACGATATCTATCATAATACCTGCTTGATGGGGTTCTGAGAGTTCTTTACTCCCCAAGCCCGGCCCGAGGCCAAGCTCGACTTGTGAGAGTTTGGTCCACCAGACTGTTGCTTGGAGCGGCCCGCAGGCCCACATACCCACCACAGCCCGGCTGATCCGGAACTTCTCTTAGAAAACAGTCCAGTTTTCTCTTGAAGATGTCCACGGTTGTTCCGGCAATATTTCTAATAGTCGCTGAGAGGACGTTGAACAACCGCGGACCTCTGATGTTTATACAGTGTTCTCTGATTGTGCCTTTGGCACCTCTGCTCTTCACTGGTTCTATTCTGCATTTTTCTTCCATATCGTTCACTCCAGTACGTAGTTATTTTACTGTGTAGATTTGGGACCTGGCCCTCCAGTATTTTCCATGTGTATATTATTTGGTATCTTTCTCGTCTCCTTTCTAGAGAGTACATTTGGTGAGCTTTGAGACGATCCCAATAATTTAGGTGTTTTATCTCGTCTTTGCGTGCCGTATATGTTCTCTGTATTCCCTCTATTTCAGCAATCTCTCCTGCTCTGAAGGGGGAAGTGAGTACTGAGCAGTACTCGAGACAGGACAACACAAGTGACTTGAAGAGTACAACCATTGTGATGGGATCTCTGGATTTGAAAGTTCTCGTAATCCATCCGATCATTTTTCTGGCTGACGCGATATTTGCTTGGTTATGCTCCCTAAACGTTAGATCGTCGGACATCATTATTCCCAAATCCTTGACATGCTGTTTTTCTACTATGGGAAGATTCGATTGTGTTTTGTACCCTGTATTATGTTTCAGATTCTCATTTTTGCCGTACCTGAGTACCTGAAATATATCACTGTTAAACATCATGTTATTTTCTGCTGCCCAATCGAAAACTTTGTTGACATCTGCTTGTAGTTTTTCAATGTCTTCAGCAGAGATAATTTGCATGCTGATTTTTGTGTCATCTGCAAAGGACGACACGAAGCTGTGACGTGTATTTTTGTCTATATCAGATATGAGAATAAGGAACAGTAGCGGTGCAAGGACTGTACCTTGAGGTACAGAGCTTTTAACATCGCTTGGACTCGATTTTATCTGATTGACTGTTACTCTTTGTGTTCTGTTCGACAGGAAATTGAGTATCCAGCGTCCTACTTTTCCAGTTATTCCCATTGACCTCATTTTGTGAGCTATCACCCCATGGTCACATTTGTCGAACGCCTTTGCAAAGTCTGTGTATACAACATCTGTATTTTGCTTTTCTTCTAGGGCTTCTGTGATTTTTTCATTGTGGTTGAGTAACTGTGACAGACAGGATCTTCCCGCTCTATATCCATGTTGTCCTGGATTGTGCAATTCATTGTTTTCCATAAAAGTAGAAATTTGATTCCTAATCACTCTTTCAAACATTTTTATTTTGTGTGATGTTAGTGCAACTGGCCTATAATTTTTTGCCAAGGCTTTACTCCCCTCCCTTGTGCAACGGAGCTATATCTGCAGATTTAAGTGCTGCTGGTATCTCCCCTGTATCCAGGCTCTTTCTCCATATTACGCTGAGTGCTCTCGCTACTGGTACTTTACATTTCTTTATGAATATTGAATTCCATGAGTCAGGCCCAGGAGTTGAGTGCATAGGCATATTGTCAATTTCTCTTTCAAAGTCTTCCGAGTTCGTATTAATATCCGTTATATTATCTGCAGCTTGAATATCATTCATAAAGAAGCTGTCTGGGTCATCAACTTTCATGTTGTTTATTGGTGTGCTAAACATAGCCTCATACTGGCTTCTTAGAATTTCACTAATCTCTTTGTTGTCCTCTGTGTATGTACCTTCATTTGTAATTAACGGTCCAATACTGGTCGAGGATTTTGATTTTGCGTATGTGAAAAAATATTTCAAAGTATGTGAAAAAAGAATAAATATTATAAAAATATAATATTTAATGCTACAACTTTCCGGTCTTTGTGAATTTGTTAGGTCGGTGAGATCTTCATTAGATATTTGTTTAAGTATTTTCTTTGTCACTGCTAATGAAACACCCATATCAATTTCTACCACTGGTTTTCTACAAACTGTCTTAGCAAGCATATCAACAGTGTCATGCCTTGAGATGCCAACATGTGATGGTATTCATAGAAATTTAATTTCAAATCTGTTTTCTTTAGCAGCTAAAACATTGATTCGAATATCACTGACTATTTTCTGGGTGTCACTACTATGTGCGTTCAATGCCAGTTCACTGTGCGAGTCACAGTATATAAGTCCACTGCCTTTGTCTTTTAAAAATTCAGTGGTAAGGTATATGCCTGCAAGTTCGGTTTGAGTTGTACTTGCCCAGTCATTGACGCGCTTCATTGCTGTATGTACGAGAGAAGATTGTTCAAATATATTACATGCACATCCGGTACATCGTCCACCTGTGTAGGGGGAGCATTCTGTGTAGCATTCATATGTACACACTCCGTTGCTTCCACATCTGTTGTTTTGTTCAAGGCTATTTATTTTATTATTGTTTATTGATTTATTCATACATATACATACACGTATATTTATATACACATACATACATGTATATTTATATACATATATACATCTATATACATATACACACATTCATACTCGATTTTTTCCAATTATTTGGGGAAAGGATTTCTGGTCAGTATTTCATCTGGGAATTACGTATTGTGGGGCGGGGTTTTCATCTAGTAAATCGAGGCTCTTGGGCCACCAGCTATGGAAGTGGGGCGTCTCATCTTGGGCCACCAGCTATGGAAGTGGGGCGTCTCATCTTGGGCCACCAGCTATGGAAGTGGGGCGTCTCATCTTGGGCCACCAGCTGTGGGACCGGGGCGTCTCATCTTGGGCCACCAGCTGTGGGAGCGGGGCGTCTCATCTTGGGCCACCAGCTGTGGGAGCGGGGCGTCTCATCTTGGGCCACCAGCTGTGGGACCGGGGCGTCTCATCTTGGGCCACCAGCTGTGGGAGCGGGGCGTCTCATCTTGGGCCACCAGCTGTGGGAGCGGGGCGTCTCATCTTGGGCCACCAGCTGTGGGACCGGGGCGTCTCATCTTGGGCCACCAGCTGTGGGAGCGGGGCGTCTCATCTTGGGCCACCAGCTATGGAAGTGGGGCGTCTCATCTTGGGCCACCAGCTGTGGGAGCGGGGCGTCTCATCTTGGGCCACCAGCTGTGGGAGTGGGGCGTCTCATCTTGGGTCACCAGCTGTTGGAGCGGGGCGTCTCATCTTGGGCCACCAGCTGTGGGAGCGGGGCGTCTCATCTTGGGCCACCAGCTGTGGGAGCGGGGCGTCTCATCTTGGGCCACCAGCTGTGGGAGCGGGGCGTCTCATCTTGGGGCCACCAGCTGTGGGAGTGGGGCGTCTCATCTTGGGCCACCAGCTGTGGGAGCGGGGCGTCTCATCTTGGAGTAACTTTTCTAACATTGGGTCCTCTAACATTTGGATGGTGTTCCACACCCTGATGGCTTGGTGCTGCAGTCTGATGTTTAGTGACTGTATGTTCCGGAGTTCATGGAGCTCCTGGATTGTCTGATCATATGGTGGACGGTGTTTTGCTGCTCTTGGAGCAGCAAAACACCGAGATTGGATTGTAGCAGAGATTGGATTTTAATATATACGTGGGTGAATATGGTGTTTGTTGTGATGACGTCACGGAATCTCCAATTTTCCATAAATTCTTAATGGGTAACTATAATATGTTAACATGTGTGTCGGATTTCAGACACAACAGCATGTAAAAATTTATGAATGCGTCTGTGGGGTCGACCGCTGGAAGTAATGGACTCGAGTCGAGGATCGGTTGGGGCATTGACCCTCTGAATCATCTCAACTAGCCACAAGGTGTGACTAATTCTGGGAAGTCCAGAGACGACGGTTCAATCCCACACCCGGCCATTGTAATAATAATTTCACAATGATTGTTCAATCCCTCCACTGGAGTAGCGTCGCATTTGTCACGATTGACTTGAACACTCCGCCCAGAATGTGACGTATTAGGAACACTTCAAGCACTGTATTATTAACGTTTCCCATGCATCATGCTCGATAGATTAGGTTTGTTGCTGGGGGGGGGGGGGGGTCGAAGGTTTCATGTAAGGCAAAACAGTTTCATTTTTTGTTGCATAACAGCAACACTGTGTTGCTGGCTGCTGCATCTTGCAACACTCGCACAGTAATGTCAGCTGGTCACAGATGGCCGCAGGGTGATCAACAAGAAATATGCAGTATGCCCATGTGTCCCGGGTGACACATATCTAGGCCTATGTGTCCCGGGTGACACATACCTAGGCCTATGTGTCCCGGGTGACACATATCTAGGCCTATATGTCCCGGGTGACACATACCTAGGCCTATATGTCCCGAGTGACACATACCTAAGCCTATGTGTCCTGGGGACACATACCTAGGCCTATGTGTCCCGGGTTACACCTAGGCCCATGTCCCGGGTGACACATACCTAGGCCCATGTCCCGGATGACACATACCTAGGCCCATGTCCCGGGTGACACATACCTAGGCCCATGTCCTGGGTGACACATACCAAGGCCTGTGTGTCCCGGGTGACACATACCTAGGCCCATGTCCTGGGTGACACATACCTAGGCCTGTGTGTCCCGGGTGACACATACCTAGGCCCATGTCCCGGGTGACACATACCTAGGCCTGTGTGTCCCGGGTGACACATACCTAGGCCCATGTCCCGGGTGACACATACCTAGGCCTACCGACGAAGATGAGTGGTGACTGGTGAGATATTGATCTCATAGATATAATAAAGTCCTACACCATGCAGTACCTTCCATTGAGTGGGCGACGGCAGGTATAAGCTCGCAGACCTCAAGTGAGTTGGGGTGAAGAGTTGCGTGTGTATGGAGTGGTTATGTCCTCCCCCTCCTCCTTCCCCCTCTCCCCCCTTCTCCCCTCCTCCCCCTTTCCTTCTCCTCTTCCCCCCCCCCTCCTCCCTCTTCCCTCAACCCACAACTCACTCACCTAATCCAACACTCACATTTAATCTTGTGGAAGGCGTATATAGTTCTCTAGACCTTCTTGTCCCTTGGTGTGGCTGTATGGGTTGTTGGCCGGAGGGTCTCAAGGTGGACCTTCACCCCCCCCCCTCCCTCCCTCCATCTCTCTCACCCCCCCCTCTGACCCCCCCCCCCTCTCTCTCTCTCTCTCTCTCTCTCTCTCTCTCTCTCTCTCTCTCTCTCTCTCTCTCTCTCTCTCTCTCTCTCTCTCTCTCTCTCTCTCTCTCTCTCTCTCTCTCTCTGAGCCTTCCTATTGTTTCTCTGCTTTTCAATGGAGCTATTTTTCATATCATTCCATTCTTCCTGGTATCATGTAGAGTTATTTCCGTGTGCAGAGCTGGAACCCGCCCCCGCTAATATCTTCCCCGTGTACACTGTTGTGTCTTGATCTCGCCTGCGCTCTTGAGAATACAGAGTTACAATGTTTAAGTGGTCCCAGTAACTTTTACTGAGGGGGATTCTGGCAGTAAAAGACCTTTGCTCGTTCGCCAGGTCAGCTATTTCTCCAGCTTTAAGTGGGGCTGTTATTGTGCAGCAGTATTCCATCCTAGAGAACACTAGCGTCTTGTAGAGTATAGACAGCCTGGAAGACCAAACTCTCACAATTCAGGCCGGGCTTGGGGAGTAGAACTCCCAGAACCCCATCAACCAGGTATGGTTATGGCATCTCTCACAGATGTTGAGGTGATAATGTTACAATAGAGCCAAAAAAAATAATGGTTACAATAGCATATCCAAGCCAAAGTAACATAAATTCAGAATCATTTAAATGTTATGTGAAAAGCTGAAAATATGATCCTTGACAGGTTGATGTCTCAAATGTTGTGCTCCTGGCGGGTAACCTGTGATGCCTTCTTGAGTACTCAAACTTGCTCTGCCAAGTATTTTACTTGGCACAGACAAGGCTCTCATGCTGCCTTTACTAAACTGATTTTGACACGGCTGATGAAGAGCTCATCCCGGAATAACTACCCCTTCTCTGTGGCAAGGGAAGGCTGTTGTCATGGCTCGTAGGACGCCCAAGTATCAGACGCTTCAGTCCCCTTCAAAAGGGGTCAAGAGTAACCCTTGTACCCCCACAGAGCTGGGCATACCTTGTACCCCTCCCATTTAGCAGGGGATACCTTAAGGTAGCGTGTTCAACCCGTACATGTTCATGTTTATATGGTTAAATTATTCATTTATATGCTTACACAAGCCGAAGAACTGATGAGATTTGTGTTGCTTCAAATACTCAAACTCGGCGCCAGATTCTGCTTGAATACCTTGCTACATGGAGCATTCAATGTGATTATATTATTTATATAGCAAATTCTACATTCCTCTCGCTTCACAGTAGACCTAATGACCCTCTAGTCTCACAGCGCACTCATACCTCAGAGAGTTTATCAAGAGTGTAAACAAGACACCCGGGAGACACTCACTGGCAGGTATGTTGATATCAATGTCAAGTGAAACAGAGTATTTTAACATAATGTTTGTTGGATATCCAGTTGATTACAACTCCTTAGCTTCCCCACAACTTTTTCTGATCACAGTAGAATAGAAATTGAATTGAACAGAGAGAGTGTGACTCATGGTCTGTATAGAAATTAAAACACTGAAGAGGGCTCTTGTCTCCTTAAGAGAGAATTACAAAAATCAGAACTATTAAGTGCATTAGAATTCGAAGATACCTAACTTCTCCAGCACCGCTGGAAGGCCAAAGAGTGTTCCTCATACGCCTGTACACAATGATAATTGCTGGAGTTAAAACACTTCCAACTTTATCAAATGAAACTTATCTTTTAATTGCAGCTTATCTGTCAACGACATCCCGCCACCTATCCAGGGCCAACCATGCAAGTATCGCTCTATCACAGGGTGATAGGAATCCAGTGACCTTAACTCGCCTTAACTAGTAAATTTCGCTCCATCGTGATATATTCCGGTAGGGCCATGACATGGCCTTGAATTGTTTCAGCGGGACGTGAGCAGGTGTCCTGGTTATCTTGAGGTTATCTTGAGATGATTTCGGGGCTTTAGTGTCCCCGCGGCCCGGTCCTCGACCAGCCCTCCACCCCCAGGAAGCAGCCCGTGACAGCTGACTAACTCCCAGGTACCTATTTACTGCTAGGTAACAGGGGCATTTAGGGTGAAAGAACTTTGCCTATTTGTTTCTGCCTCGTGCGGGAATCGAACCCGCGCCACAGAATTACGAGTCCTGCGCGCTATCCACCAGGCTACGAGGCCCCCATATGTGGTGTGGTGGACACACACAGTGCAGGTGTTACTCTCACGTGAAGGGGTGGGTGTGGGGGACTCACCAAGGACATCTGCTGCTGTTTCATCACCAGACAATGTGTAAGGATCTTCCTTGTCAGACATAGCTGCAGTATCTGATGATTCGCTGCCTGGTGTTGCAGGATCTTCCACTCTTGTCGTTATGGTGGCAGGTATTTGAGGTTGTATTGTAGATGCAATTGCAAAATCAGTAGGCTCTAGGTGGTGGTGCAGGAAGAAGAGTTTCTGCAATGTGAGTTGCAGGAGGTGCATGATCATATTGCAGGATCAAGAGTTATTGCAGAAACATGAGGTGCAGTTGCAGCAGCATTGAGCAGGTCAGCTGTCACAGTGACGGTCGGCAGATGAGTTTCAGCAAGTAGCATGTTGACTGTTCTCACGGACAAACTGCACTCCCGCCAAACACACATCGAAACTACGACGTTGGTACAACGTTCGAACAAGTTTTAACACCTCCTAACCAGTTATAACAACCAATATAGCAAGTTGTAACAACGTTCTAATACGTCATAAACACGTTAAGCCAAGATGTAACAACTTTATAACAAGTTGTAACAAGCGGAAAATAGAGACAGTTACGGATTGTGTTACCAGGGCTCTGACTCGGCAATCCTCTCTGCAAGGTGAAGCAGTACAAGAACTGGCAGTCTTGCATGTGGCGGGCGGCGGCTGGAGTGTTGTTGATACCTGGTTGATTCCTGGTTGATGGGGTTCTGGGAGTTCTTCTACTCCCCAAGCCCGGCCCGAGGCCAGGCTCGACTTGTGAGAGTTTGGTCCACCAGGCTGTTGCTTGGAGCGGCCCGCAGGCCCACATACCCACCACAGCCCAGTTGGTCCGGCACTCCTTGGAGGAATAAATCTAGTTTCCTCTTGAAAATGTCCACGGTTGTTCCGGCAATATTTCTTATGCTTGCTGGGAGGATGTTGAACAACCGCGGACCTCTGATGTTTATACAGTGTTCTCTGATTGTGCCTATGGCACCTCTGCTCTTCACTGGTTCTATTCTAGTCTAGTCATACTAGTGGTTGAGTATTACACACCCAAGCATCTGGCTCAAGTGTGGAGACTGGGGCAGCAGCTGTGGGGTAAGTGAGGCTGTTGGACGGGTCGTCGCAGAGACTGGGGCAGCAGCTGTGGGGTAAGTGAGGCTGTTGGACGGGTCGTCGCAGAGACTGGGGCAGCAGCTGTGGGGTAAGTGAGGCTGTTGGACGGGTCGTCGCAGTTATGCTTGTCTGCCCTCGGATATTTTCTTCATTTCAGCTTGCCTGAGAGAGCACTCAGGCAACTCCGTCACACAGTATGGTGCGTGTTGCCTGCCCGTCCCGTAAGTGATCATCTTGGACACAGATGCTGCAGTTATCTGCTCCAAGTGTGCTCTTACTAGTGGAGCGAGTGTGCTGGAAGCACTTGTGCCACTTTATGTACAAAATCTCTCTCCTTGGTGATTTGGTGAGGCGTGGAGGAGATCTCTCCTCTCCTTTGGTGAGGCGTGGAGGAGATCTCTCCTCTCCTTTGGTGAGGCGTGGAGGAGATCTCTCCTCTCCTTTGGTGAGGCGTGGAGGAGATCTCTCCTCTCCTTTGGTGAGGCGTGGAGGAGATCTCTCCTCTCCTTTGGTGAGGCGTGGAGGAGATCTCTCCTCTCCTTTGGTGAGGCGTGGAGGAGATCTCTCCTCTCCTTTGGTGAGGCGTGGAGGAGATCTCTCCTCTCCTTTGGTGAGGCGTGGAGGAGATCTCTCCTCTCCTTTGGTGAGGCGTGGAGGAGATCTCTCCTCTCCTTTGGTGAGGCGTGGAGGAGATCTCTCCTCTCCTTTGGTGAGGCGTGGAGGAGATCTCTCCTCTCCTTTGGTGAGGCGTGGAGGAGATCTCTCCTCTCCTTTGGTGAGGCGTGGAGGAGATCTCTCCTCTCCTTTGGTGAGGCGTGGAGGAGATCTCTCCTCTCCTTTGGTGAGGCGTGGAGGAGATCTCTCCTCTCCTTTGGTGAGGCGTGGAGGAGATCTCTCCTCTCCTTTGGTGAGGCGTGGAGGAGATCTCTCCTCTCCTTTGGTGAGGCGTGGAGGAGATCTCTTCTCTCCTTTGGTGAGGCGTGGAGGAGATCTCTCCTCTCCTTTGGTGAGGCGTGGAGGAGATCTCTCCTCTCCTTTGGTGAGGCGTGGAGGAGATCTCTCCTCTCCTTTGGGGAGGCGTGGAGGAGATCTCTCCTCTCCTTTGGTGAGGCGTGGAGGAGATCTCTCCTCTCCTTTGGGGAGGCGTGGAGGAGATCTCTCCTCTCCTTTGGTGAGGCGTGGAGGAGATCTCTCCTCTCCTTTGGTGAGGCGTGGAGGAGATCTCTCCTCTCCTTTGGTGAGGCGTGGAGGAGATCTCTCCTCTCCTTTGGTGAGGCGTGGAGGAGATCTCTCCTCTCCTTTGGTGAGGCGTGGAGGAGATCTCTCCTCTCCTTTGGTGAGGCGTGGAGGAGATCTCTCCTCTCCTTTGGTGAGGCGTGGAGGAGATCTCTCCTCTCCTTTGGGGAGGCGTGGAGGAGATCTCTCCTCTCCTTTGGTGAGGCGTGGAGGAGATCTCTCCTCTCCTTTGGTGAGGCGTGGAGGAGATCTCTCCTCTCCTTTGGTGAGGCGTGGAGGAGATCTATCTTGAGGTTATCTTGAGATGATTCCGGGGCTTAGCGTCCCCGCGGCCCGGTCCTCGACCAGGCCACCTTTTTGTTACAACCCCCCCCCCCCCCCAGGAAGCAGCCCGTAGCAACTCCCAGGTACCTGTTTACTGATAGGTAACAGGGGCATCAGGGTGAAAGAAAAATTTTGCCCATTCGTCTTTGCCTCCACCGGGGATCGAACCTGGAACCTCAGGACTACGAATCCATGTTCGACAGCTTGGATTGCCTCTGTATTGAGCGTTGAAGTTAAAGTTAAATTTAGTTAATGAAGAAAAAGAAGTTAAATTTGAACGTTAACTTCATAGTCGGGCGTTAATTGGCTGCTAACCAAATGAATTTTTCTGACATCGCATTTAAGGGTTTGCAAGGTGATGGTGGCAATAACGCCAGCAGTAGGCCGATCAGAGATACAGTGCAGACACGGTGAACGATAACAGTGCTCTCAATAACGCTGTAAGCTACAGCAGTTGCCGCTGCAAGCAACAGCCTAGTGGACCAAACTCTCACAAGTCAAACTTGGCCTCGGGCCGGGCTTGGGGAGTAGAAGAACTCCCAGAACCCCATACCTTGGTTACCTTGAGGTGCTTCCGGGGCTTAGCGTCCCCGCGGCCCGGTCGTCGACCAGGCCTCCTGGTTGCTGGACTGATCAACCAGGCTGTTAGACGCGGCTGCTCGCAGCCTGACGTATGAGTCACAGCCTGGTTGATCAGGTATCCTTTGGAGGTGCTTATCCTGTTCTCTCTTGAACACTGTGAGGGGTTTGCCAGTTATGCCCCTTATGTGTAGTGGAAGCGTGTTGAACAGTCTCGGGCCTCTGATGTTGACAGAGTTCTCTCTCAGAGTACCTGTTGCACCTCTGCTCTTCAACGGGGGTATTCTGCACATCCTGCCATGTCTTCTGGTCTCATGTGATGTTATTTCTGTGTGCAGGTTTGGGACCAGCCCCTCAATTATTTTTCACGTGTAAATTATTATGTATCTCTCCCTCCTCCGCCCAAGGGAGTACAGATTTAGGCTCTTTAGTCGGTCCCAGTAATTTAGATGTTTTACTGAGTGGATTCTAGCAGTAAAGGATCTCTGCACGCTCTCCAGGTCAGCAACTTCTCCAGCTTTGAAAGGGGCTGTCATTGTGCAGCAGTACTCCACTCTAGAGAGCACAAGCGTTTTGAAAAGTATCATCATCGGTATAGCATCTCTAGTGTGAAAAGTTCTTGTTATCCAACCTGTCATTTTTCTTGCAGTTGTGACGGCTACTTTATTGTGTTCTTTATAGGTAAGGTCTTCCGACATGAGTACACCCAGATCCTTTACATTGCCTTTTCGTTCTATGTTATGATTTGCCTGAGTTTTATACGTGGTTTCTGTTTTTATATTTTCAATTTTTCCGTAGCGCATGAGCTGGAACTTATCCTCGTTAAACACCATATTATTTTCTGTAGCCCATAGAAAGACCTGATCTACATCTGATTGGAGGTTTGCCGTGTCCTCTATGTTGCCAACTCTCATGAAAATCCTAGTGTCATCTGCAAAGGATGATACAGTGCTATAGGTTGTGTTCTTGTCTATGTCCGATATGAGGATGAGAAAAAGTACTGGAGCAAGCACAGTACCCTGGGGGACTGAGCTCTTCACGGTTGATGGGCTGGATTTTATTTTGTTGACTATTACACATTGGGTTCTGTTAGTCAGGAAATTGTAGATCCATCTGCCTATTTTCCCGGTAATTCCTTTTGAACGCATTTTATGTGCAATAACACCATGGTCACATTTATCAAAAGCTTTTGCGAAATCTGTGTAAATTACATCAGCGTTTTGTTTGTCTTCCATAGCATCTAATGCCATATTATAGTGGTCCAGCAACTGCGACAGGCAAGAGCGCCTTGTTCTGAAACCATGTTGTCCAGGGTTATGGAGATGCTGTGATTCCATGTATTTTGTGATCTTACTTCTTAGCGCTCTCAAAATTTTTTATGATGTGCGATGTTAGTGCTATCGGTCTGTAATTTTTTGCCTCTGCCTTATTTCCTCCTTTATGGAGTGGTGCTATCTCTGCTGTTTTTAGTATGTCAGGGATAACGCCAGTATCTAGGCTTTGTCTCCACAGAATGTGGAGGGCCTGCGATAGTGGTTTTTTACAGTTCTTGATGAATATGGAGTTCCAAGAATCCGGGCCTGGTGCAGAGTGCATAGGCATACTGTTTATGGCTTCTTCAAAGTCTAGTGGGGATAGGGCGACGTCTGATATATGATTTGATGTTGGTATCATATCCATGAAAAATCAACCAAGGTATCAACCCATCAACCAGGTATCAACCGGGTATCATCCAGGTACCTAGGAGGAGGGTGAGGTTGGCTTCCTCTGATGTAGCCTGGATGGCATGGGTGAATAGCCTTTCAAGAGCCTCTTCATTACTAAAGAGGAGTTGAGCTCCGCCCTGGGCTGAGGTATGCTGAACTCTGTAAATATTATCGGTATACTGGAACATTTGGTACTGACTTGTACCCAAGATTGACTGTGTAACGCATCAGTTATACAATGTATGTAATGTAACTATAAGCTGAGCTTGTGAAAACTTCTTACTCACCCTCTGTTGTTAAAAGTTTAATAACACATTAGTTTAATGCCAGTCCCTACCTGTCCTCATCACAATCGACTTGAGAATGGTCCAGGACGGACCGAAACGTCGTCGTCCTTTCAATTTCTAGTGTGTGGTCTGGTCAACACATTTGTTTCTATAGCAGTTATGTTATCCTCTCAAAGTAGGATACACAGAGAAGTATATATGTATGTGTATATGTGTGATCAGGTCAGACATGTATTTAACCTTCGTAAACTCAATTTAATCACATATAAAGGAACATATCTCGAACCCTGCTTATGTAGGACAGCCGTAAATCGGTATATTTATGTATGTAGGTTAGATTAGCATTCTAAAAGCACTACAATCACTTCTGTAATCAGTAAATCACTGAACTATATGTATAACAGATCTCTATAACTCTGTCCATGGATGACCGAATGTACATATGCTGGTTAGCATTGTAAATGTGTGGCCACCTCTGTGGTAGGAAATAATTACCTGCCGTCACCAACGACGCCCATTGGTGCTCCATCGATGATTCCCCCCCGCCCTCCCTCTCCCCCTCCCCCCTCCCTCTCCCCCTCCCCCATCCCTCCCCCCCTCCCCCCTCCCTCCCCCCCTCCCCCCTCCCTCCCCCCCTCCCCCCTCCCTCCCCCTTCCCTCCCCCTTCCCTCCCCCTTCCCTCCCCCTTCCCTCCCCCCTCCCCCCTCCCTCTCCCCCCCCCTCAGAATGTCGAGAATTTCCGTTCAGGTGAAGTTGTGGATCCCCTGCAACCGAACCCTTATCATGTAATTCATGGTACCTGTTGATGTGTACAAGGAGGGAGGGTACAGAGCGGGTACCAGGAGGGAGGGTACAGAGCGGGTACCAGGAGGGAGGGTACAGAGCGGGTACCAGGAGGGAGGGTACAGAGCGGGTACCAGGAGGGAGGGTACAGGTACCCGCAGTGGCCATAGAAGAATGCTCCCTGACTCACTATTGGGCCCCGCCGGCTTGCTCTCCAGTGACCCGCGGCTACACGCAAGTGCAATATAGTTCCCCTGCAGCCCGGCCTCCTAAGGTTTCCCAACGTCCAGAAACTGTCGTACTAAAGTGCCATTATGCTAACCTTAGCAGAGGACCCAAAACAGAAAACGGGACAGTAGTGTCAATTTCGTGAGCCGCTACCATTCTCTATTACGACAATTTTTGGCCTTAGGTGGAGTATACGTCAAAATGCCTGCCTGCCTGCCTGCCTGCCTGCCTTGTAACGTTCAAAGTGAACACTAACCACTGTTGACAAAATGTAAGCTTGGTGTTGTGATAGGTCTCCTGCCAGGTATTGAACTTCTCCCCGTCTTATGAACTTAAGACTTGAAACATCTTCGCTTAGTTCAAAGTTGATGAACTTTGAGAAGGCAGCGTCGTGTTAACTTGAAGTATATACATCACTTGGGTCTAACCTCACCCACTCACACCTTGGCATCAATATAGTAGGTATATAAAAAGATGCGCCTATTCGAATGCAACGTTGTGTCAAAATGTCAAAGCAATTGGTGAAGAACTTTCGGAGATTACAGCGTGTGTTCTCTTATGTCCAACAGATGGCGCTGTTTTTCAAAAAAACATGTTTTTTTCCTGTCACAGGTGAGGCATGTATATAGTAGATATATAAAAAGACGCGCCTATTCGAATGCAACGTTGTGTTAAAAATTTCAGAGCAATCGGTAAAGAGGTTTCGAAGATTTCCCTCATGAAAAATACATGAAAAACAGTTTTCCAGAAAAAGCAGTTTTTTTTTATCGTCACAGACGTGACATCTATGTGCAGGCGATGAGTCACAATAACGTGGCTATTGTAGGACAATCGACTTGAGAATGGTCCAGGACGGACCATTCGTCGTCCCTTCAACTTCTAGTGACATCTATATAGTATGTATATATAAACCTGCTCGGGTGCTCGGGTGCGAATGGAACGTTGTGTGAACATTTCAAAGCAATTGGTGAAGAACTTTAGGAGATTAGCGATTTTAAACAAACGAACATTTCCATTTTTATTTACACACAAACACACACACACACACACACACATATATATATATATATATATATATATATATATATATATATATATATATATATATATATATATATATATATGACTGAAAACTCACACCCCAGAAGTGACTCGAACCCATACTCCCAGGAGCAACGCAACTGGTAACTACAGGGCGCCTTAATCCGCTTGACCATCATGGCCGGACAAAAGGAAGTGGTAGCCGAAGCTATTTGAACCACTTCCCCGCCCCACTTTGCGTTGCTCCTGGGAGTATGGGTTCGAGTCATTTCTGGGGTGTGAGTTTTCAGTCGCATATAGTCCTGGGGACCATTCAGGCTTGTTTGCATTTGTGTTCCTCACGTGTGCCCCAAAGAATGAAGTGATTTGGTGAAATGCTATGCCCAAGATTACCATCCGAGTTGCCGGCGGGGAAGTGGTTCAAATAGCTTCGGCTACCACTTCCTTTTGTCCGGCCGTGATGGTCAAGCGGATTAAGGCGCCCTGTAGTTACCAGTTGCGTTGCTCCTGGGAGTATGGGTTCGAGTCACTTCTGGGGTGTGAGTTTTCAGTCGCATATAGTCCTGGGGACCATTCAGGCTTGTTTGCATTTGTGTTCCTCACGTGTGCCCCAAAGAATGAGGTGATTTGGTGAAATGTTATGCCCAAGATTACCATCCGAGTTGCCGGCGGGGAAGTGGTTCAAATAGCTTCGGCTACCACTTCCTTTTGTCCGGCCGTGATGGTCAAGCGGATTAAGGCGCCCTGTAGTTACCAGTTGCGTTGCTCCTGGGAGTATGGGTTCGAGTCACTTCTGGGGTGTGAGTTTTCAGTCATATATATATATATATATATATATATATATATATATATATATATATATATATATATATATATATATATATATATATTGGTAGCAGTCTTTCTTGTAAACATATGTTGTTGAATATGATCGAAAAAAGTATGATTAATAATTCTAACACGATTTTTTTCAATATTTCTTATGTTTTTGTTCACTGTCGATGGTAATGAAAATATCAATTACCAAAATTGATTTTTTATTAATGGTCTGACGCTTAGAAGCGTTTCGTAAGGCTTCTTGCATTCTCAAAGACTTCTTTACACTTAACACTACACTTATGAACAACATTTCTGATACACTCGATGAACTGCGTATGAAACATTTGACATATATATCTCCCCATTATTAAACACTGGGGATATATATTCTTTGGGGCACACGTGAGGAACACAAATGCGAACAAGCCTGAATGGTCCCTAGGCATATATGCAACCGGAAACTCACACCCCCAAAAGTGACTCGAACCCATACTGCCAGAAGCACTAGCAACTGGTGTACAGGACACCTTAACCACTAGACCATTTGTGTTCCTCACGTGTGCCCCAAAGAATGAGGTGATTTGATAAAGTACTATGCCCAAGATTACCATCAGAGTGCCGGCGGGATGATGGGGAAATAGCCTCGGCTAACATCATCTTTTGTCCGGTCATGATGGTCGAGTGGTATCCAGGTGTCCTGTACACCAGTTGCTAGTGCTTCTGGCAGTATGGGTTCGAGTCACTTTTCGGGGGTGTGAGTTTTCGGTTGCATATATGCCTGGGGACCATTCAGGCTTGTTCATATATATATATATATATATATATATATATATATATATATATATATATATATATATATATATATATATTAAAAAGGCAATAAAGGACCTTTTGTTCATTTTCCAAGTCAGCAATTTCTGCAGCTTTGGATGTGACTGTTATTGAGCAAGAATATTCCACCCTAGAGAGCACTTGTGCCATGCAGAGTATTACCATTGGTATGGCATCTCTTGTTTGAAAGATCATTGTTATTCAACCTGTCATATTTCTTGCTGCTGTTACAGCTACCAATTGTGTTTTGTGAAAGTAAGATTTCCGCCATAGGTTATCTTGAGATGATTTCGGGGCTTTAGTGTCCCCGCGGCCCGGTCCTCGACCAGGCCTCCACCCCCAGGAAGCAGCCCGTGACAGCTGACTAACACCCAGGTACCTATTTTACTGCTAGGTAACAGGGGCATAGGGTGAAAAAAACTCTGCCCATTGTTTCTCGCCGGCGTCTGGGATCGAACCGAGGACCACAAGTCCCGCGTGCTGTCCTTTCTTTCAATAGAGTGGTTTGACTGCCTTTTATATGTGGTTTCCGTTTTTATATTTGTTTCCACAGCAGTTGCCCGAATTTCATTAAACATAATTTTTTCTGTGGCCCATTGTAAGACCTGATTTACATGTGTGGAAGTTTGCTGTGTCTCCTATGTTGTTTACTCTCATCGAAAGCCTAGTGTAAAGGATGATATGGTTCTGTGGTTTGTGTTCCATGTTTTATATGAGGATACACAGTGCAGAAGCAAACACAGTTCCTATATTCTGTTACAAAAAATGAGTGAAGAACTTTAGGAAATTAGCGATTTTGAACAAACGAACATTTACATTTTTATTTATATAGATAAGGAAATTAAAGCTCCATTTTCCTATATTGTTATTAATTCTTTTTTGTGACCATTTTATGTGTAGTAACACCGTAGTCAAGAAAAGCTTTTGTACTCGTCTAGTTGTGCTTGCGGGGGTTAGGCTTTGTTTCATTGGTCCCGCCTCTCACCCGTCAATTAACTGATGCACAGATTCCTGAGCCTACTGGGTTCTATCATACCTACATTTGAAACTGTGTACGGACTCAGCCTCCACCATATCACTGCCTAATGCATTCCATTTATTAACTACTCTGACACTGAAAAAATTCTTTCTAATTTCTCTGTGGCTCATCTGGGTACTAAGTTTCCACCTGTGTCCCCTTGTTTGTGTCCCACCCGTGCTGAAGAGTTTGTCTTTGTCCACCCTGTCAATTCCCCTGAGAATTTTGTAGGTGGTAATCATGTCTCCGCTTACTCTTCTGTTTTCCAGGGACGTGAGGTTCTACTCCTTTAGCCTTTCCTCTTAGTTCCGGGACGAGCCTGGTGGCATACCGCTGAATCTTCTCTAACTTTCGTGTAAATGTGTGCATTATTGCGGCCATGTTATTGTGGTCTAGCAGTTGTGAGAAGTAAGAACGCCGCCTTGTTCTGAATCCATTGTTACGAAGACGCTGTGATTTCATGTGTTTTGTGATCTTACGTATTAGCACTCTTTTTTTTTTAAACAAAATTAAGTAAGATGTGTGATGAGAGTGTAGTTGGTCTAAAATTTTTTGCTTCTGCTTTACTACTTCCTTTGTCGAGTTGTGTGATCTCTGTTGTTTTAAGTATGTCTCCGTCTCCAAAATTCTCTCCTCCACCTGTGCCCCCTCCTCCTTCCCCCTACACGAGCCCCTCCCTCTCCCCCATCCCCCCCACCCGTGCCCCTCCCCCACTCGCCCCTCCCCACTCGTGCCCCTAACTTGGTTTCCTGTCCTGGCTGCCCCGCCCCCCTCCAGACAATGATAATAATAATAGTGGTGGCCGCCAGCTGTCACAACAAGGGGCCGCCCCCCTCCCCCCCACCTGCCGGGTGTCACCTCCCGCTGTTATCTTCACACCATCAACCCCCTCCCTCCACCCCCCCTTCCTTCCCCCCCCCCCTTCCTTCCTTCCTTCTCCCCCCCCACATACAGCGCCTCTTCCGCCGTCACTCATGCCTTTTTTTTTTTTTGAAGTAAAGAGGAGAGACACAGGTGAAGGGAAGTATAGAAGTGGGAAATACAGTGAGAGCAGGCGGGCTGTCCGCCTTGCTGACACGATGTGTGGGTGTTGGCAGCTAAGATAAGCTGGCTCCCTCTTGTCAGGGAGCTGTGAGTGTGTGAGAGGTTCTTCACATGTGTTTCAGCATATATGGATGTCTATAGATGAATACTGTGTAGCATTCATATATACACACTCCGATGCTTCCACACATGTTGTTCTGTTTAAGGCTCTTTATTTTATTATTATTATTTATCGAGTTGTTCATATATACACATATATACCTACATATGCTCACACATACACACACACATATATATATATATATATATATATATATATATATATATATATATATATATATATATATATATATATATATATATATATATATATATATATTAAGATGAATAGGAAAACCAGGGATATACTGAACATCTTGTATCAAAATCTTTACTTTAAAAAACATTATGTTTTTTAAAGTAAAGATTTTGATACAAGATGTTCAGTATATCCCTGGTTTTCCTATTCATCTTAAAATTAAGATTCCCGAAGGGAACATCGATCATAAATATTTTATATATATATATATATATATATATATATATATATATATATATATATATATTGTGACGGTAAAGCGTTGGTGTTCGGCTGTTTCAAAAGGTAGGGGCAGGGCCTCGTCACATTAAAGAAAAAAAGGAGAAAAAGCTGGAACTTTTGTCTGTGGTAAGGTAATGGGAAGACACACAAAACACAAGTAAATTTAACAATGAAATTTTAATTACGTTAGAAAAGCAAGACATGAATAAAATTAAGCATAAAATATAAGACAAGTCAACAAACAAAATAATATGAATAATCACTGGCAAATGAAAAGTTACGTTAAGACAAGTGAGTTATAGCAAAATAAATAATAATGATGCTGGAATAATGGCTTCGAGCTGCCACCTCCCTTAGTACATGAAAGCCAAGGCTTAGTCTACCAATGAGAGATGTCAACTGCAAGGAGCACTGGGATATTCTGACGATTCTGGGCCACTGCAGCCCAGACATCAACTTGTGGCGGAGGGTGGAGGGCAGGTGCGACGGGACACCAGCCAATCAGTGACAGGCAGGCAATGGACAAGCAGTTTGCCGGTTTACGGTGGCGGTGGCGAGCAGGTGTGCTGGTGGGCTGGATACGTTTTGCTCTCTGGGCAAAACGTTTTGGAGATACTTCCTGGATATATCTTCTATATTATCTGTTGTTGTTACGTACTTTGAAAGGAAGAGCAGGCTCAATCTCTCTTGAAAGAGATTATCGTCATATATATATATATATATATATATATATATATATATATATATATATATATATATATATATATATATACATATATATATATATATATATACATATATATATATATATATATATATATATATATATATATATATATATATATATATATATATTAGTATATTTTGGTAGCAGTCTTTCCTGTAGACATATATTATTAAATATGACCGAAAAAGTAAGATTAATAATTCTAACACGAATTTTCTCAATCTTTCGTACATTACGCTTCACTGTTGGAGGTAAATCAAAAATCACTTCTCCAAAATTCATTTTTATTTCTAGTCTGACGCGACACGGGCGCGTTTCGTAAAACTTATTACATTTTCAAAGACTTCACAAATACACAACTGATTAGAACTTACGTCTCTCTGATATTATATCTACATTTGAGTGAGGTGGGAAGGATGATGTGGCATTAACACAAGACAGAACAGGGGATATTAATAGGGTATTAAAAGTATCAACACAAGACAGAACAGAAACAATGGGTATTGAATAGAAGTGTTTGTAGAAAGCCTATTGGTCCATATTTCTTGATGCTTCTATATTGGAGCGGAGTCTTGAGGTGGGTAGAATATAGTTGTGCAATAATTGGCTGTTGATTGCTGGTGTTGACTTCTTGATGTGTAGTGCCTCGCAAACGTCAAGCCGCCTGCTATCGCTGTATCTATCGATGATTTCTGTGTTGTTTACTAGGATTTCTCTGGCGATGGTTTGGTTATGGGAAGAGATTATATGTTCCTTAATGGAGCCCTGTTGCTTATGCATCGTTAAACGCCTAGAAAGAGATGTTGTTGTCTTGCCTATATACTGGGTTTTTTGGAGCTTACAGTCCCCAAGTGGGCATTTGAAGGCATAGACGACGTTAGTCTCTTTTAAAGCGTTCTGTTTTTTGTCTGGAGAGTTTCTCATGAGTAGGCTGGCCGTTTTTCTGGTTTTATAGTATAAAAGTATAGTTTTATACTATAAAATAAAAAGTTTTTATACTATAAAAAGTTTTATAGTATTTATAGTATATAGAAAAACGGCCAGCCTACTCATGAGAAACTCTCCAGACACAAAACAGAACGCTTTAAAAGAGACTAACGTCGTCTATGCCTTCAAATGCCCACTTGGGGACTGTAAGCTCCAAAAAACCCAGTATATAGGCAAGACAACAACATCTCTTTCTAGGCGTTTAACGATGCATAAGCAACAGGGCTCCATTAAGGAACATATAATCTCTTCCCATAACCAAACCATCGCCAGAGAAATCCTAGTAAACAACACAGAAATCATCGATAGATACAGCGATAGCAGGCGGCTTGACGTTTGCCAGGCACTACACATCAAGAAGTCAACACCAGCAATCAACAGCCAATTATTGCACAACTATATTCTACCCACCTCAAGACTCCGCTCCAATATAGAAGCATCAAGAAATATGGACCAATAGGCTTTCTACAAACACTTCTATTCAATACCCATTGTTTCTGTTGTCTTGTGTTGATACTTTTAATACCCTATTAATATCCCCTGTTCTGTCTTGTGTTAATGCCACATCATCCTTCCCACCTCACTCAAATGTAGATATAATATCAGAGAGACGTAAGTTCTAATCAGTTGTGTATTTGTGAAGTCTTTGAAAATGTAATAAGTTTTACGAAACGCGCCCGTGTCGCGTCAGACTAGAAATAAATATATATATATATATATATATATACATACATATACATACACATCCACATATACATATACACCCACACATACACACGCATGCATACATACACACCTACATACTCAGTTTTCCAATTATGGGGAAGGATATCTGGTCAGTATCTCATCTGGGAATTATATACTGTGGGGCGGGGTTAAATTTTGAAAGAGAAATTGAAAACATGCCCATGCACTCGGTCCCAGGTCCAGACTCATGGAATTCAATATTTATAAAGAAATGCAAAGTGCCGGTAGCACAGGCACTCAGTATAGTGTGGAGGAAGAGCTTGGACACGGGGGAGATACCAGATGCACTTAAAGTAGCAGACATAGCCCCTCTACACAAGGGAGGGAGCAAAGCATTGGCAAAGAATTAAAGACCAGTTGCACTAATATCGCACATCATAAAAGTATTTGAGAGAGTGATTAGGAGTCAGGTCACCAATTTCATGGAGACCAATGACCTTCACAACCCAGGCCAACATGGATTTCGAGCGGGAAGATCGTGCCTCTCACAGCTACTTGAGCACTATGACAAAGTCACTGAGGCATTAGAAGAAAAACAGAATGCTGATGTGATATACACGGACTTCGCAAAGGCTTTCGATAAATGTGACCATGGCGTGATAGCACACAAAATGAAGTCAATGGGAATAACCGGTAAAGTAGGACGCTGGATACTCAGTTTTCTGTCAAACAGGACTCAGCGAGTAACGGTCAACCATATAAAATCTAGTCCAAGTGCAGTTAAAAGCTCTGTACCTCAGGGTACAGTCCTTGCACCGCTGCTTTTCCTTATTCTCATATCAGATATAGACAAAAATACAAGTCACAGCTTCGTATCATCCTTTGCAGATGACACAAAAATCAGTATGAAAATTATCTCAGCTGAAGACACTGAAAAACTTCAAGCTGATATTAATAAAGTTTTCGACTGGGCATCAGAAAATAACATGATGTTTAACAGTGATAAATTCCAGGTACTCAGGTACGGTAAAAATGAGGACCTTAAACATAATACAGGGTACAAAACACAATCAAATGTGCCCATAGTAGGAAAACAGCATGTAAAGGATTTGGGAATAAAAATGTCTGACGACCTAAGATTTGGGAATAATAATGTCTGACGACCTAACGTTTAAGGAGCATAACAAAGCAAATATTGCGACAGCCAGAAAAATGATAGGATGGATTACGAGAACTTTCAAATCCAGGGATCCCATCACAATGGCTGTACTCTTCAAGTCACTTGTGTTGTCCCGTCTTGAGTACTGCTCAGTACTCACTTTCCCCCTTCAGAGCAGGAGAGATTGCTGAAATAGAGGGAATACAGAGAACATATACGGCACGCATAGACACAATAAAGCACCTAAATTATTGGGATCGTCTCAAAGCCCTCCAAATGTACTCACTAGAAAGAAGATGAGAGAGATATCAAATAATATACACCTGGAAGATACTGGAGGGCCAAGTACCAAATCTACACAGTAAAATAACAATGTACTGGAGTGAACGGTATGGAAGAAAATGCAAAATAGAACCAATGAAGAGCAGAGGTGCCATAGGCACAATCAGAGAACACTGAATAAACATCAGAGGTCCGCGGTTGTTCAACGTCCTCCCAGCAAGCATAAGAAATATTGCCGGAACAAACGTGGACATCTTCAAGAGGAAACTAGATTTATTCCTCCAAGGAATGCCGAGCCAACCGGGCTGTGGTGGGTATGTGGGCCTGCGGGCCGCTCCAAGCAAAAGCCTGGTGGACCAAACTCTCACAAGTCAAGCTTGGCTTCGGGCCGGGCTTGGGGAGTAGAAGAACTCCCAGAACCCCATCAACCAGGTTTCATCCAGAGAATCGAGGTTCTTGGGCCACCAGCTGTGGGAGTGGGGCGTGTTATCTTGGGCCACCAGCTGTGGGAGCGGGGCGTCTCATCTTGGAGTAACCTGTCTAACATTGGGTCCTCTAACATTTCGATGGTGTTCCACACCCTGATGGCTTGGTGCTGCAGTCTGATGTTTAGTGGCTGTATGTTCAGGAGTTCATGGAGCTCCTGGATTGTCTGATGATATGGTGGACGGCGTTTTGCTGCTCTCCTTAGCGCCTTATTTTGTACTGCTTGCAGTTTCTGCATGTTAGTTTTCTTTATGGTGTGTAGTGGTACTGGGGGATACTCTAGGTGCGGCCGAACTAGAGCCTTATATAGGTGGATCTGAATGTTAGTACTGAGGCTTCGGAATCTTCTCAGTTTTCCTAATGCTGCTTTGGCTTTGTTTAGTCGGTCCCTTACATGAATTTGTATCCCTGTTCTATTTATCATAAGTCCCAGTATTCTGCCTACCTCCGCATATTGGATCGGATGGTTGTCAAGGATGATGGGGTCCGGGTTTCTTTTCGCAATGTGTATTATCTGAAACTTTTGTTTGTTGGTGCTAATTTTCCATTGCTTCTTAAAGTTGTTTATGAGTTCAATTGCCGCCTTGGTCTTGTCGGCTAGTAGCGGCTTTGATGGGCCCGGTTGGCAAATTATTTGGGTGACATCGTCAGCGTATGTGATGTATTCTCCATGTTGGGGTTGGGGTAGGTCAGCTGTATATTATTTTTTTATTTTTTTTTTTTTTTTGAGATATATACAAGAGTTGTTACATTCTTGTACAGCCACTAGTACGCGTAGCGTTTCGGGCAGGTCCTTAATCCTATGGTCCCTGGAATACGATCCCCTGCCGCGAAGAATCGTTTTTTCATCCAAGTACACATTTTACTGTTGCGTTAAACAGAGGCTACAGTTAAGGAATTGCGCCCAGTAAATCCTCCCCGGCCAGGATACGAACCCATGACATAGCGGAACGGCGGAACGCCAGGCGAGTGTCTTACCACTACACCACGGAGACAATATATGTTGAATAGAGTGGGAGAGAGGCAGCTTCCTTGTGGTACTCCACTATTCAGTTCTATTACGTCACCCAAGTAGCTGCCGATATTAAGCCTAGCAGTTCTATTGTCTAAAGCTGCAGAGAGTAGCAGTAAATCTCTCAGGAAGCCCTAGTTCTGATACCTTATATTTTCGGCCTGTGTGCCACACTTTGTCGAAGGCTCATGCCTAATGCACGGAAATGTCAACGATAAAGACCATTGCGTCAGGATGCCGGTGCTGTACTGGACTTACAAGCGCCGTAATATTGACGCATTCTTCAGGTTGCGAACCACGCGGCCGCGGTGTGCGTTGGGGCAGTGGCGGGTTTCGAACCCCTGGTGACGAGGCTCGACCACTTCACAATATATGCCTGTCAGGTTGTGTGGCTGCTGCCATACACCAGGTCTGCCACACCCTCTACTGTGTCTACCACACCCTCTACTGTGTCTGCCACACCCTCTACTGTGTCTGCCACACCCTCTACTGTGTCTGCCACACCCTCTACTGTGTCTGCCACACCCTCTACTGTGTCTGCCACACCCTCTACTGTGTCTGCCACACCCTCTACTGTGTCTGCCACACCCTCTACTGTGTCTGCCACACCCTCTACTGTGTCTGCCACACCCTCTACTGTGTCTGCCACACTCTACTGTGTCTACCACACCCTCTACTGTGTCTGCCACACCCTCTACTGTGTCTACCACACCCTCTACTGTGTCTGCCACACCCTCTACTGTGTCTGCCACACCCTCTACTGTGTCTGCCACACCCTCTACTGTGTCTGCCACACCCTCTACTGTGTCTACCACACCCTCTACTGTGTCTACCACACTCTCTACTGTGTCTACCACACCCTCTACTGTGTCTACCACACCCTCTACTGTGTCTGCCACACCCTCTACTGTGTCTGCCACACCTACTGTCTGCCACACCCTCTACTGTGTCTACCACACCCTCTACTGTGTCTGCCACACCCTCTACTGTGTCTGCCACACCCTCTACTGTGTCTGCCACACCCTCTACTGTGTCTACCACACTCTCTACTGTGTCTACCACACCCTCTACTGTGTCTACCACACCCTCTACTGTGTCTACCACACCCTCTACTGTGTCTACCACACCCTCTACTGTGTCTGCCACACCCTCTGTGTCTGCCACACCCTCTACTGTGTCTGCCACACCCTCTACTGTGTCTGCCACACCCTCTACTGTGTCTGCCACACCCTCTGTGTCTGCTACACCCTCTACTGTGTCTGCCACACCCTCTGTGTCTGCCACACCCTCTACTGTGTCTGCCACACCCTCTATTGTGTCTGCCACACCCTCTACTGTGTCTGCCACACCCTCTGTGTCTGCTACACCCTCTACTGTGTCTACCACACCCTCTACTGTGTCTGCCACACCCTCTACTGTGTCTGCCACACTCTCTACTGTGTCTGCCACACTCTCTACTGTGTCTGCCACACCCTCTACTGTGTCTGCCACACCCTCTACTGTGTCTGCCACACTCTCTACTGTGTCTGTCACACCCTCTACTGTGTCTACCACACCCTCTACTGTGTCTGCCACACCCTCTACTGTGTCTACCACACCCTCAGCAAGGTTTCTTTCACCCTGATGCACCTGTTACCTAGCAGTAAATAGGTACCTGGGAGTTAGACAGCTGCTACGGGCTGCTTCCTGGGGTGTGTGAAAACAATATATATACAGTTAGTAAGTAGTTAGTAACAGTTGATTGACAGTTGAGAGGCGGGCCGAAAGAGCAGAGCTCAACCCCTGTAAGCACAACTAGGTGAATACACACACACACATATCAGAGCTTTTTCAGTGTCAGAGTAGTTAGTAAAAGGAATGCATTAGGAAGTGATGTGGTGGAGGCTGACTCCATACACAGTTTCAAATGCAGATATGATAGAGCCCAGTAGGCTCAGGAACCTGTACAACAGATGATTGACGGTAAAGAGAGGCGGGACCAAAGAGCCTAAGCTCAATCGCCGCAAGTACAATTAGGTGAGTACACACAAATTGATTTAGAATAGAATTATGAGGGGAAAAAAGCTAAGCCATTACGTCTATATAGCACTTGGAAGCGATCAGGATAAGGATTTAGGATGGGACGAGGGGGGGGGGGGGGAGGAATGGTCAGGGATTGAACGCCGACCTGCATGAAGCGAGAGCGTCATTCTACCGTCCAGTTCAAGTGGTTGGCCACCATTCCTTCACCCCGTCCCAACCCAAATCCTTATCCTGGCCTCTTCCAAGTGCTATATACTTGGAAGGGATCCAATAAGTGCTTGGAGCATCAAGTGGCAACTGGAATTCAATGTGAATAAATGTCATGTTATGGAATTTGGAATCGGAGAAAATAGATCACACACAACTTACAAATTATGTGGAAATGAATTACAGAACTCTAATAATTACAGAGACCTGGAGGTAGTTTTGGATAGTAAGTTGTCGCCAGAGGAACACATAAAGAACATTGTGAGAGGAGCGTAGGTGTCGCTTTCCCCACTTCAGACTTGCTCTTAATTATATGGGATGGTGAAATACTAAAGAAACTGTTCATGACATATGTGAGACCAAAACTGGAATATGCAGCAGGTGTGTGGTGCCCAAATCTCAAGAAGCACGTAAATAAACTGGACAAGGTGCAGCGGCACGCTACACAATGGCTTCCGGAACTGACCAACAAGAGTTACGAGGAGAGACTAGAAGCGCTAAACATGCCAAAACTAGAAGAAAAAGAGGTAATATGATCACTACTTACAAAATACTAATAGGAATAGACCAAATTGACATAGAGGAATTCATGAAACCAGAAACTTTACGAATAAGAGGACACAGATTCAAGCATAAGAAACAAAGGTGCCGAAAAAATATTTGAAAGGTTTCTTTTGCAAACACAGTGGTAGACGGTTGAGACATGTTAAGGGAGAAGGTGGTAGAGGCCAAAACCGTCAGAAGTTAAACGACAAAGAGTACTGGGAAGACGGGACACCACGAGCGTAGCTCTCATCCTGTAACTACACTTAGGTAATTATACACACACAGATCCTGGAGTATGCGGCCCCAGCATGGAGCCCGTACCTTGTCAAACACAAGACGAAGCTGGAAAAAAGTTCAGAGGTATACCACTAGACTAGTCCCAGAACTAAGAAGCATGAGTTACGAGGAAAGGCTGTGGGGAATGCACCTTACAACACTGGAAGACAGAAGAGTGAGGGGAGACATGATCTCTACCTACAAAATCCTCAGGGGGACAAGAATAAACTATTCAACACTGGCGGTACGCGAACAAGGGGACACAGGTGGAAACTGAGTACCCACACGAGTTACAGGGACGTTAGAAAGAACTTTTTCAGTGTCAGAATAGTTAACAGGTGTAATGCATTAGGCAGTGATGTGGTGGAGGCTGACTCCATACACAGTTTCAAATATAGATATGACAGAGCCCAGTAGGTTCAGGAATCTGTACACCAGTTGACTGACAGTTGAGAGGCGTGACCAAAGAGCTAAAGCTCAACCCCCGCAAGCACAAATAGGTGAGTACACACACACACACAAACAAGGGACACCCAACCCCACTCCAAAACGAGGGGACATGGGTGGAAGCTGGAAAATCAGATGAGTCACAGATGTTAGGAAGTTTCCTTTTAGCATGAGAGTAGCGGAAAAATGGAATGCACTTAAGGAGCAGGTTGTGGAAGCAAACTCTATTCATGATTTTAAAACTAGGTATTATAGGGAAATAGGACCGGAGTCAATGCTGTAAGCAACCGATGGCTTAAAAGGTGGGATCCAAGGGTACACCTTCTACAAGGGTGTAGAATACAAGGGTACTGCTCGATCCTGCAGACACCAATAGTTGAGTACAAATAGGTGAGCACACACACACACACACACACACACACACACACAGCGTGCCTCTGGCAATGATCTTTAATGAGTCACTTATGTCGGGAGAATTGCCCAGTTGCTGGAAGGAGGCAAATGTCGTACCGATTTTCAAAAAGGGTGATAGGGAGGAGGCACTTAACTACAGACCCGTATCACTGACAAGCATCCCCTGCAAAATACTTGAAAGAATAATTAGGCTAAGACTTGTTGAGCACCTGGAGAGCATTGGGTTTGTAAACAAGCACCAACATGGGTTCTGGACAGGGAAATCATGCCTAACAAACCTTTTAGAATTCTATGATAAAGTAACAAGGATAAGGCAGGACAGAGAAGGCTGGGCAGACTGCATATTTCTTGACTGCCAAAAGGCCTTTGATACGGTACCGCACATGAGACTGCTATACAAACTTGAGAGGCAGGCAGGAGTAAGCGGAAAGGCCCTAGTATGGGTGAAGAACTACCTAACAGGAAGGAGCCAGAGGGTAATGGTAAGGGGCGAAAAGTCGGACTGGCGAACAGTAACAAGTGGAGTACCTCAAGGATCGGTGCTGGGACCAATCCTCTTTCTAATTTACGTAAATGATATGTTTACAGGAGTGGAATCATACATGTCAATGTTTGCAGATGACGCAAAATTAATGAGAAGAGTTGTGACAGACGAGGATTGTAGGATCCTCCAAGAGGACTTAAACAGGCTGCAGAGATGGTCAGGGAAATGGCTACTGGAGTTTAACACCAGTAAATGTAAAGTTATGGAAATGGGATCAGGTGACAGGAGACCAAAGGGACAGTACACAATGAAGGGGAACAGCCTACCTGTAACGATTCGAGAAAGAGACCTGGGAGTGGATGTGACACCTAATCTAACTCCTGAGGCACATATAAATAGGATAACGACAGCAGCGTACTCTACACTGGCGAAAATTAGAACTTCATTCAGAAACCTAAATGAGGAAGCTTTTAGGGCGCTTTACACTGCCTACGTGAGACCCGTCTTAGAGTATGCCGCGCCATCATGGAGCCCCCACCTGAAGAAACACATAAAGAAACTGGAGAAGGTTCAGAGGTTTGCGACGAGGCTTGTCCCAGAGCTATGAGGGATGGGATATGAAGAGCGGCTGAAGGAACTGAACCTTACGACACTAGAGAAAAGAAGGGAGAGAGGAGATATGATAGGGACATATAAAATACTCAGGGGAATTGACAAAGTGGAAATAGATGAAATGTTCACACGTAATAATAACAGAACGAGGGGACATGGGTGGAAACTGGAAACTCAGATGAGTCACAGAGATGTTAGGAAGTTTTCTTTTAGCGTGAGAGTAGTAGAAAAATGGAATGCACTTGGGGAACAGGTTGTGGAAGCAAATACTATTCATACTTTTAAAACTAGGTATGATAGGGAAATGGGACAGGAGTCATTGCTGTAAACAACCGATAGCTAGAAAGGCGGGATCCAAGAGTCAATGCTCGATCCTGCAAGCACATATAGGTGAGTACATATAGGTGAGTACACAGTTGATTGACAGTTGAGAGGCGGGCCGAAAGACCAAAGCTCAACCCCCGCAAAAACACAACTAGTAAACACAACTAGTAAACACACACACACACACACACACACACACACACACACACACACACACACACACACACACAGGTAGCCTGGTGGATAGCGCGCAGGTCTCATAATTCTGTGGCGCGGGTTCGATTCCCGCACCAGGCAAAAACAAATGGGCAAAGTTTCTTTCACCCCAGAATGCCCCTGTTACCTAGCAGTAAATAGGTACCTTGGAGTTAGTCAGCTGTCACGGGCTGCTTCCTGAGAGGTGTGTGGTGTGGAAAAAAAGTAGTTTGTAAACAGTTGATTGACAGTTGAGAAGCGGGCCGAAAGAGCAAAGCTCAACCCTCGCAAACACAACTAGGTGAATACACACCTACCTTTAGAACGGCCTTTAGAAACCAATGTAAGGAATCTTTCAAAACTTTGTATACCACATATGTCAGACCAATCCTGGAGTATGCGGCTCCAGCATGGAGTCCATATCTAGTCAAGCATAAGACTAAACTGGAAAAGGTTCAAAGGTTTGCCACCAGACTAGTACCCGAACTGAGGGGTATGAGCTACGAGGAAAGACTACGGGAATTAAACCTCACGTCACTGGGAGACAGAAGAGTTAGAGGGGACATGATCACTACATACAAGATTCTCAGAGGAATTGATAGGGTAGATAAAGACAGGCTATTTACCACAAGGGGCACACGCACTAGGGGACACAGGTGGAAATTGAGTGCCCAAATGAGCCATAGAGACGTTAAAAAGAATTTTTTCAGTGTCAGAATAGTTGACAAATGGAATGCATTAGGAAGTGATGTGGTGGAGGCTGACTCCATACACAGCTTCAAGTGTAGATATGATAGAGCCCAGTAGGCTCAGGAACCTGTACATTAGTTGATTGACAGTTGAGAGCCGGGACCAAAGAGCCAGAGCTCAAACCCCACAAGCACAACTAGGTAAGTACACAACTCTCCCTGTCCCTACACCCCATTTCTACCCTGCTATCCCTCCCCTAATCCCGCCTTGTCCCCTCTTCCCCCCACTGTCCTCCCTCCCCCTTCATCCCATACCCTCCCTGTCCGGCTCCCCCTTCACTTGACCCCCCATCCCTAACTCCAGTATCCTCTGAGACCCTGTTATCCACCCCACAAATCCTCACGCCCATGGAACAGCTTCCCCCCATCAGCAGAACGCTCGCCAAGATAGGGACATGAGAAGGGACAGAAGAAAGTGAATCTCAGGACAATGTACACTAACAGATTGGATTGCAAATAAAACAAATGAACTTGGAAAATGGGTATTAGAAGAAAACCCAGACATAATAGTACTCGCAGAAACAAAGTCAATGAAAACCATAACAAATGCAGTGTTTCCACAGGACTACTGTGTTTTGAGGAAAGAGAGAAGGAAGAGGAGGTGGTAGTGTAGCTCTGCTGGTAAGAAAAGGCTGGGGTTTTAAGGAAAGAGTTATTCAGGGCTGTAAAGGTTTCAGTGACTACATAACAGGTACCATAACAACTGGAGGACAAAAAATTATAGTCGTAGTCATATATATAATCCACCACCAAATGACAGAAGACCCAGACAGGAATATGATTGAAACAACATGGCCACCATTAACATAATAGAGAGAGCAGCTTCTCTCGCTTGCAGGAATGGATCTGGACTACTAATCATGAGAGACTTCAACCACGGGAAGATAGATTGGGAGAACAGAGACCCACATGGAGGACCAGACACATGGAGAGCTAAGCTACTGGATGAGGCAACAAGAAACTTTCTAAACCAACACATGAAGAGACCGACAAGAATGAGAGGGGGAAGATGAACCAGCTATGCTTGATCTGATACTTACCCCTCAATGAGTGGGATATAAGGGAAGTTAAGTTGGAAGCCCCCTTGGGAATGAGTGATCACAGTGTATTGATCTTTGAGTACCTGGTAGAACTAGGAATCTCTCCTAAATAAGAACTAGGAAACCAATAGGCTGGCATGCCGAAAGGGGAATTATGAGAAGTTTCCTAAGGGATATACCATGGGACACAGACCTCAGAGCTACGTCTGTACAAGACATGATGGACTATGTCACACAAAAGTGTCAGAAGGCAGTAAACAGGTTGATCCCGGCCCAAAAGGAAAAATCCGAGAAGCAAAAGAAGAATCCAATGGTATAATAGGGCATGTATGCAAGCAAAGGAACTGAACAAAAGGGCGTGGAGGAACTTGCGAAATAACAGAGCCAACCTGTTATGCCAGGTTGGCATAACATAAGTGCGGCATTTAGAAACTTGTGTGTGAAATCATTCAGAACTTTGTATACCACCTATGTCAGACCAATCCTGGAGTATGCAGCCCCAGCATGGAGTCCATATCTAGTCAAGCATAAGACTAAACTAGAAAAGGTTCAAAGGTTTACCACCAGACTAGTACCCGGACTGAGAGGTATGAGCTACGAGGAGAGACTACGGGAATTAAACCTCACCTTGCTGGAAGATAGAAAAGTTAGGGGGGGACATGATCACCACATACAAGATTCTCAAAGGAATTGATAGGGTAGATAAAGACAGGCTATTTAAGACAAAGGGCACACGCACTAAAGGACACAGGTGGAAATTGAGAGCCCCAATGAGCGACAGAGATATTAGAAAGAACTTTTTTAGTGTCAGAGTGGTTGACAAATGGAATGCATTAGGCAGTGATGTGGTGGAGATTGACTCCATACACAGTTTCAAATGAAGATATGATAGAGCCCAATAGGCTCAGGAACGTGTACACCAGTTGATTGACAGTTGAGAGGCGGGACCAAAGAGCCAGAGCTCAACCCCGCAAGCACAAATAGGTGAGTACACACACACACACACACACACACACACTCACACGCGCGCGCACACACACACACACACACACACACACACACACACACACACACACACACACACACACACACACACACACACACACACCAGAGAGGGAGTAGACGCAATTCACAAGCATTTTTAACCAAGTTGAGAGTTTGGGGCGGCCTTTGATGTGAGGTTATGAGGGCGGCGGTGTTTGGGCTGTTAGCGAGCCCTCCGCGTCCCTTTGACGAGGAGGAGGTTAATATCTGCCGTGTGGAGGCCGGGTCAACACTCCCTCAGGTACACTCCCTTCCTCTATATTAAAGACTTTACCAGCGGGGAAGCTGCAGAGTCCTGGGTTATCGTTCTTATAAAACCTCCTAATGCTTCGGAGCTCATAAACTGTTTAGTATATTTAGGCAGAGCAGCTGTGGGTGAGGAAAGATGTAGGGGTTTCGTAGGTGGTTGAAGAAGCCAAGCCTTGCTCCTCAGGGATTCCCGCCCCCATACCCCTTGATGGCCCTCCACCACCTCCACTCTCTCTCCTCTCTCTCTCTCTCTCTCTCTCTCTCTCTCTCTCTCTCTCTCTCTCTCTCTCTCTCTCTCTCTCTCTCTCTCTCTCTCTCTCTCTCTCTCTCTCGTTTGTCAGGGGTGACTAGTTCAACCCGTTCTCGCAAATTTAATAAGTCAATATTGACTTATTAACTACGTGCATAGGTGATATACTAAACATAATAGATACCCTTAAAAAGATTCATAGAAAACACCGACCTTACCTAACCTTGTTAGTATCTTAAGATAAACATCTTATTGCTTCGTAATTACAATTATTACTTAACCTATACCTATTATAGGTTAGGTAATAATTGTAATTACGAAGCAATAAGATGCTTAACTTAAGATACTAAGAAGGTTAGGTAAGGTCGGTGTTTTCTATGAATCTTTTTAAGGGTATCTATTATGTTTAGTATATCACCTATGCACATATTTAATAAGTCAATATTGACTTATTAAATTTGCGAGAACGGGTTGGACTAGTTGCAGGGTGGGGGTGCCCCCCTCCTGTAGTTCTTGCCCCCCCTCCTGGGAGTTCCTCCCCCCTCCCGGGGTTCCTCCCCCCTCCCGGGGTTCCTCCCCCCTCCCGGGGTTCCTCCCCCCTCCCGGGGTTACCCCCCTCCCGGGGTTCCTCCCCCCTCCTGTAGTTCTTGCCCCCCCTCCTGGGAGTTCCTCCCCCCTCCCGGGGTTCCTCCCCCCTCCCGGGGTTCCTCCCCCCTCCCGGGGTTCCTCCCCCCTCCCGGGGTTACCCCCCCTCCCGGGGTTCCTCCCCCCTCCCGGGGTTCCCCTCCCCCCTCCCGGGGTTCCCCTCCCCCCTCCCGGGGTTCCCCTCCCCCCTCCCGGGGTTCCTCCCCCCTCCCGGGGTTCCCCTTCCCCCTCCCGGGGTTCCCCTTCCCCCTCCCGGGGTTCCCCCCCCTCCCGGGGTTCCCCCCCCCTCCCGGGGTTCCTCCCCCCTCCCGGGGTTCCCCTCCCCCCTCCCGGGGTTCCCCTCCCCCCTCCCGGGGTTCCCCTCCCCCCTCCCGGGGTTCCCCTCCCCCCTCCCGGGGTTCCCCTCCCCCCTCCCGGGGTTCCTCCCCCCTCCCGGGGTTCCTCCCCCCTCCCGGGGTTCCCCTCCCCCCTCCCGGGGTTCCTCCCCCCTCTCGGGGTTCCTCCCCCTTCCCGGGGTTCCCCTCCCCCTCCCGGGGTTCCCCTCCCCCCTCCCGGGGTTCCCCTCCCCCCTCCCGGGGTTCCCCTCCCCCCTCCCGGGGTTCCCCTCCCCCCTCCCGGGGTTCCCCTCCCCCCTCCCGGGGTTCCCCTCCCCCCTCCCGGGGTTCCCCTCCCCCCTCCCGGGGTTCCCCTCCCCCCTCCCGGGGTTCCTCCCCCCTCCTGGGGTTCCCCTCCCCCCTCCCGGGGTTCCCCCCCTCCCGGGGTTCCCCTCCCCCCTCCCGGGGTTCCCCTCCCGGGGTTCCCCTCCCGGGGTTCCCCTCCCCCCTCCCGGGGTTCCCCTCCCCCTCCCGGGGTTCCCCTCCCCCCTCCCGGGGTTCCGCTCCCCCCTCCCGGGGTTCCCCTCCCCCCTCCCGGGGTTCCCCCCCCCTCCCGGGGTTCCTCCCCCCTCCCGGGGTTCCTCCCCCCTCCCGGGGTTCCCCTCCCCCCTCCCGGAGTTCCCCTCCCCCCTCCCGGGGTTCCTCCCCCCTCCCGGGGTTCCCCTTCCTCCTCCCGGGGTTCCTCCCCCCTCCCGGAGTTCCCCTCCCCCCTCCCGGGGTTCCCCTCCCCCCTCCCGGGGTTCCCCTTCCTCCCGGGGTTCCCCCCCCTCCCGGGGTTCCCACCCCCCCTCCTGGGGTTCCCCCCCTCCCGGGGTTCCCACCCCCCTCCTGGGGTTCCTGCTCCCTCCCCTTGAGATAAAGGGGAAGGGGGGGTAGGGTTAGAGGTTACTCATAGGACTTGTCGGAGACCGGGCCGCGGGTCGTTGATCTTTGTGGTGTGGCACTAATGGTAGCTGGTGGCACTAATGGCATGGCAGCTGGTGGCACTAATGGCATGGCAGGTGGTGGCACTAATGGCAGGTGGTGGCACTAATGGCAGGTGGTGGCACTAATGGTAGCTGGTGGCACTAATGGCAGCTGGTGGCACTAATGGCAGGTGGTGGCACTAATGGCAGCTGGTGGCACTAATGGTAGCTGGTGGCACTAATGGTAGCTGGTGGCACTAATGGTAGCTGGTGGCACTAATGGCAGCTGGTGGCACTAATAGCAGCTGGTGGCACTAATGGTAGCTGGTGGCACTAATGGTAGCTGGTGGCACTAATGGTAGCTGGTGGCACTAATGGCAGCTGGTGGCACTAATGGCAGCTGGTGGCACTAATGGCAGCTGGTGGCACTAATGGCAGCTGGTGGCACTAATGGCAGCTGGTGGCACTAATGGCAGCTGGTGGCACTAATGGTAGCTGGTGGCACTAATGGTAGCTGGTGGCACTAATGGCAGCTGGTGGCACTAATGGCAGCTGGTTGCACTAATGGCAGCTGGTTGCACTAATGGCAGCTGGTGGCACTAATGGCAGCTGGTGGCACTAATGGCAGCTGGTGGCACTAATGGCAGCTGGTGGCACTAATGGCAGCTGGTGGCACTAATGGCAGCTGGTGGCACTAATGGTAGCTGGTGGCACTAATGGCAGCTGGTGGCACTAATGGTAGCTGGTGGCACTAATGGTAGCTGGTGGCACTAATGGTAGCTGGTGGCACTAATGGCAGCTGGTGGCACTAATGGCATGGCACTCCGTGTGTTAGACCCGGTCACTCTCCAATGAGTAAAGAGACTCTTGGAGGGTCCAGGAGAAAGTGCTCCAAGTTTATGGCGTGCAGAGTGTGTGTGTGTGCGTGTGTGTGTGTGTGCGTGTGCGTGAGTGTGTGTGTGTGTGTGTGTGTGTGTGTGTGTGTGTGTGTGTGTGTGTGTGTGTGTATGTGTGTGTGTGTGTGTGTATGTGTGTGTGTGTGTGTGTGTGTGTGTGTGTGTGTGCGTGAGTGTGTGTGTGTGTGTGTGTGTGTGTGTGTGTGTGTGTGTGTGTGCGTGAGTGTGTGTGTGTGTGTGTGTGTATGTGTGCGTGAGTGTGTGTGTGTGTGTGTGTGTGTGTGCGTGAGTGTGTGTGTGTGTGTGTGTATGTGTGTGTGTGTGTGTGTGTGTGTGTGTGTGTGCGTGAGTGTGTGTGTGTACTCACCTATATGTACTCACCTATATGTGCTTGCAGGATCGAGCATTGACTCTTGGATCCCGCCTTTCTAGCTATCGGTTGTTTACAGCAATGACTCCTGTCCCATTTCCCTATCATACCTAGTTTTAAAAGTATGAATAGTATTTGCTTCCACAACCTGTTCCCCAAGTGCATTCCATTTTTCTACTACTCTCACGCTAAAAGAAAACTTCCTAACATCTCTGTGACTCATCTGAGTTTCCAGTTTCCACCCATGTCCCCTCGTTCTGTTATTATTACGTGTGAACATTTCATCTATTTCCACTTTATCAATTCCCCTGAGTATTTTATATGTCCCTATCATATCTCCTCTCTCCCTTCTTTTCTCTAGTGTCGTTAGGTTCAGTTCCTTCAGCCGCTCTTCATATCCCATCCCTCGTAACTCTGGGACAAGCCTCGTCGCAAACCTCTGAACCTTCTCCAGTTTCTTTGTGTTTCTTCAGGTGGGGGCTCCATGATGGCGCGGCATACTCTAAGACGGGTCTCACGTAGGCAGTGTAAAGTGCCCTAAAAGCTTCCTCATTTAGGTTTCTGAATGAAGTTCTAATTTTCGCCAGTGTAGAGTACGCTGCTGTCGTTATCCTATTTATATGTGCCTCAGGAGCTAGATTAGGTGTCACATCCACTCCCAGGTCTCTTTCTCGAATCGTTACAGGTAGGCTGTTCCCCTTCATTGTGTACTGTCCCTTTGGTCTTCTGTCACCTGATCCCATTTCCATAACTTTACATTTACTGGTGTTAAACTCCAGTAGCCATTTCCCTGACCATCTCTGCAGCCTGTTTAAGTCCTCTTGGAGGATCCTACAATCCTCGTCTGTCACAACTCTTCTCATTAATTTTGCGTCATCTGCAAACATTGACATGTATGATTCCACTCCTGTAAACATATCATTTACGTAAATTAGAAAGAGGATTGGTCCCAGCACCGATCCTTGAGGTACTCCACTTGTTACTGTTCGCCAGTCCGACTTTTCGCCCCTTACCATTACCCTCTGGCTCCTTCCTGTTAGGTAGTTCTTCACCCATACTAGGGCCTTTCCGCTTACTCCTGCCTGCCTCTCAAGTTTGTATAGCAGTCTCATGTGCGGTACCGTATCAAAGGCCTTTTGGCAGTCAAGAAATATGCAGTCTGCCCAGCCTTCTCTGTCCTGCCTTATCCTTGTTACTTTATCATAGAATTCTAAAAGGTTTGTTAGGCATGATTTCCCTGTCCAGAATCCATGTTGGTGCTTGTTTACAAACCCAATGCTCTCCAGTTGTTCAACAAGTCTTAGCCTAATTATTCTTTCAAGTATTTTGCAGGGGATGCTTGTCAGTGATACGGGTCTGTAGTTAAGTGCCTCCTCTCTATCACCTTTTTTGAAAATCGGTACGACATTTGCCTCCTTCCAGCAACTGGGCAATTCTCCCGACATAAGTGACTCATTAAAGATCATTGCCAGAGGCACGCTGAGAGCCTGCGCTGCCTCTTTAAGTATCCACGGTGATACTTTGTCTGGTCCAACAGCTTTATTTGCATCCAGTGTTGTCAACTGTTTCATTACATCCTCTGCTGTCACCTCTATATCTGATAGTCTTTCATCTTGGGTAATCTCTTCTAACAAAGGGAGCTGCTCAGGCTCGGTTGTGAACACTCCATGGAATTTTGCATTCAGTACCTCGCAGATTTCCTTGTCGCTTTCTGTATATGCCCCTTCTGTTTTCCTCAGTCTTGTCACTTGGTCATTTACCGACATCTTCCTTCTTATATGGCTATGTAGTAATTTTGGTTGCTTTTTCGCTTTGACTGCAATATCATTCTCATAATTTCTTTCCGACTCTCGTCTTATGTTAATGTAATCATTCCTAGCTCTGTTACATCTAATCCTGTTGTCCTCTGTCCTTTGTCTTCTGTACTTCCTCCACTCCCTCCTGCTTCTCACCTTTGCTTCCTCACCTTTGCTTCCTGTGTGTGTGTGTATGTGTGTGTGTGTGTGTGTGTGTGTGTGTGTGTGTGTGTGTGTGTGTGTGTGTGTGTGTGTGTGTGTGTGTGTGTGTGTACTCACCTAGTTGTACTCAACTAGTTGTGTTTGCGGGGGTTGAGCTCTGGCTCTTTGGTCCCGCCTCTCAACCGTCAATCAACAGGTGTACAGATTCCTGAGCCTATCGGGCTCTGTCATATCTACACTTGAAACTGTGTATGGAGTCAGCCTCCACCACATCACCCCCTAATGCATTCCATTTGTCAACCACTCTGACACTAAAAAAGTTCTTTCTAATATCTCTGTGGCTCATTTGGGCACTCAGTTTCCACCTGTGTCCCCTTGTGCGTGTTCCCCTTGTGTTAAATACGCTGTCTTTATCTACCCTATCAATCCCCTTCAGAATCTTGAATGTGGTGATCATGTCCCCCCTAACTCTTCTGTCTTCCAGCGAAGTGAGGTTTAATTCCCGTAGTCTCTCCTCGTAGCTCATACCTCTCAGCTCGGGTACTAGTCTGGTGGCAAACCTTTGAACCTTTTCCAGTTTAGTCTTATCCTTGACTAGATATGGACTCCATGCTGGGGCTGCATACTCCAGGATTGGCCTGACATATGTGGTATACAAAGTTCTGAATGATTCTTTACACAAGTTTCTGAATGCCGTTCGTATGTTGGCCAGCCTGGCATATGCCGCTGATGTTATCCGCTTGATATGTGCTGCAGGAGACAGGTCTGGCGTGATATCAACCCCCAAGTCTTTTTCCTTCTCTGACTCCTGAAGAATTTCCTCTCCCAGATGATACCTTGTATCTGGCCTCCTGCTCCCTACACCTATCTTCATTACATTACATTTGGTTGGGTTAAACTCTAACAACCATTTGTTCGACCATTCCTTCAGCTTGTCTAGGTCTTCTTGAAGCCTCAAACAGTCCTCTTCTGTTTTAATCCTTCTTATAATTTTAGCATCGTCCGCGAACATTGAGAGAAATGAATCGATACCCTCCGGGAGATCATTTACATATATCATATGTTGTGTGTGTTTGTGTGTGTGTGTGTGTTTGTGTGTGTGTGTGTGTGTGTGTGTGTGTGTGTGTGTGTTTGTGTGTGTGTGTGTGTGTGTGTGTGTATGTGTGTGTGTGTGTGTGTGTGTGTGTGTGTGTGTGTGTGTGTGTGTGTGTGTGTGTGTGTGTGTGTGTGTTTGTACTCACCTAATTGTACTCACCTAATTGTGCTTGCGGGGGTTGAGCTCTGGCTCTTTGGTCCCGCCTCTCAACCGTCAATCAACTGGTGTACAGATTCCTGAGCCTATTGGGCTCTATCATATCTACATTTGAAGCTGTGTATGGAGTCAGCCTCCACCACATCACTTCCTAATGCATTCCATTTACTAACTACTCTGACACTGAAAAAGTTCTTTCTAACGTCTCTGTGGCTCATTTGGGTACTCAGCTTCCACCTGTGTCCCCTTGTTCGCGTCCCACCAGTGTTGAATAGTTCATCCTTGTTTACCCGGTCGATTCCCCTGAGGATTTTGTAGGTTGTGATCATGTCCCCCCTTACTCTTCTGTCTTCCAGTGTCGTAAGGTGCATTTCCCGCAGCCTTTCCTCATAACTCATGCCTCTTAGTTCTGGGACTAGTCTAGTAGCATACCTTTGGACTTTTTCCAGCTTCGTCTTGTGCTTGACAAGGTACGGGCTCCATGCTGGGGCCGCATACTCCAGGATTGGTCTTACATATGTGGTGTACAAGATTCTGAATGATTCCTTACACAGGTTCCTGAACGCCGTTCTGATGTTAGCCAGCCTCGCATATGCCGCAGACGTTATTCTCTTTATGTGGGCTTCAGGAGACAGGTTTGGTGTGATATCAACTCCTAGATCTTTCTCTCTGTCTGTTTCATTAAGTACTTCATCTCCTATTCTGTATCCTGTGCCTGGCCTCCTGTTTCCACTGCCTAGTTTCATTACTTTGCATTTACTCGGGTTGAACTTCAACAGCCATTTGTTGGACCATTCACTCAGTCTATCCAGGTCATCTTGTAGCCTCCTACTATCATCCTGTTTCAATCCTCCTCATAATTTTTGCATCGTCGGCAAACATTGAGAGGAACGAATCTATACCCTCTGGGAGATCATTTACATATACCAGAAACAGTATAGGTCCAAGGACTGACCCCTGCGGGACTCCACTTGTGACGTCTCGCCAATCTGAGACCTCACCCCTCACACAGACTCCTCGTCTCCTGTTGCTTAGGTACTCCTCTATCCACCGGAGTACCTTCCCTCTCACTCCAGCCTGCATCTCCAACTTTCGCACTAGCCTCTTGTGTGGCACTGTATCAAAGGCTTTCTGACAATCCAAAAATATGCAGTCTGCCCACCCTTCTCTTTCTTGCCTTATTTTTGTTGCCTGGTCGTAGAATTCAAGTAACCCTGTGAGGCAGGACCTGCCATCCCTGAACCCATGTTGATGCTGTGTTACAAAGTTCCTTCGCTCCAGATGCTCCACTAGTTTTTTTCGCACAATCTTCTCCATCAGCTTGCATGGTATGCAGGTTAGGGACACTGGCCTGTAGTTCAGTGCCTCCTGTCTATCCCCTTTCTTGTATATCGGGACTACGTTAGCTGCTTTCCAAAGCTGCTTTATGTGTGTGTGTGTGTGTTTGTGTGTGTGTGTGTGTGTGTGTGTTAACTAGTTGTGTGTTTACTAGTTGTGTTTTTACGGGGGTTGAGCTTTGCTCTTTCGGCCCGCCTCTCAACTGTCAATCAACTGTTTACTAACTACTTTTTTTTTTTTTTTCCACACCACACACACCCCAGGAAGCAGCCCGTGACAGCTGACTAACTCCCAGGTACCTATTTACTGCTAGGTAACAGGGGCACTTAGGGTGAAAGAAACTTTGCCCATTTGTTTCTGCCTCGTGCGGGAATCGAACCCGCGCCACAGAATTACGAGTCCTGCGCGCTATCCACCAGGCTACGAGGCCCCCGTAGCCTGTGTGTGTGTGTGTGTGTGTGTGTGTGTGTGTGTGTGTGTGTATGTGTGTGTGTGTGTGTGTGTGTGTGTGTGTGTTTGTGTGTGTGTACATACACGTGCGCGCGTGTGTGTGTGTGTGTGTGTGTACACTCCCCAAAGACAGCCACTAGAAGTAATATCCATGTATATCTTGCAAGATGTTGCTAAGTGGAGAAATTGAAGGAGTTGTAAATTGTGGGAGTGACGGAGCCTTAAGAGCACTGTGTAAATCCCTTAACAGAATTTACAAAGGGGGGGGGGGTCAACACCTGGAACGGGCGAGGAGGGGGGTCAACACCTGGAGCGGGCGAGGAGGGGGGTCAACACCTGGAGCGGGCGAGGAGGGGGTTGGGGCTACTACCTACTCGCACTGATTGACAGCCTCGTTACTGGGGACATAACAGTGATTCACATTACTCTAATGGCGATTCCGCTACCATTTAACTGGCTTAATAGCGATTGTTGTAACTAGTTATTCAAGGTTGCCTAATGGTGATTGCTTTGCCCGGTGTTGTGTAGTAAAGTTGCTCGGAGGGTTGATACACATGGCTTGGATTAGGCAAATGGAATCGTTTTTATTTGATAGTTCATATGTGTTTCAGAATGTGTAGTTTAAATGATGGGAGTCGAACGCGCAGAACCGCAGTGTATAGCAGCCCGTCCTCCAAAGATCCAAAGGTGATTCCATCCACCCGCCAAACCCCCTGTTTATGAATGAAAAGCGGTTTACACACGACTCACAGCTGCTGACGTTCGAACATATCCGGAACAAGTGCTTCACTGACGAATTTTGTTCGAATCACAACGTTATAAATGCTTCACCCACGTACTACAAATACAAATAATCGCCAACAGAACCTAAACACCTAACCTAACCTATCCTATGCCTATATATACACAATATGCTAATATATTATAATATTAATTTATACTTGAGAAAATTCGCGTTTTGAATGAACAGCATGTTAAAATTTATGAATGCGTCTGTGGGGTCGACCGCTGAAAGTAATGGACTTGAGTCGAGGACGGGTTGGTGTATAGATAGAGTTGAGGTGGCTAGCCAGCCAGCCATCTGGGGTGGACGTCACGTGTGTCGACCATATCCTATACTCTAACTTCTAAGCTGTATCACTTATGAACCCATCCCTGCCCTTGTGTGGCAGTGCACAATAGAAAGTTGTTTTCACGTATCCATACATTAAAACATTGATTGTAACCATGATATATATGTGCTTCCGCCTACAGTTTAGACCTATTGTCTTATGTATGACCCTCTGTCCTGCGTGACAGTGAATACCAGCATTATCCTCACTTTAATAAGACCTATCAAAATCCTCAGATTAGGCAAAATTGTAATTAATTTTGTCAATAAAGATGTTAATAATAATAATACTCTAAGATTTTTGCGTTATCCTGCCAATGTTTTGTGTTGCAGGTCTCAACATTCACTCCCAGGCTCACTAACTTCCTGTCTTGCATGGTGACTTCTGTTGTGGGTGTGGGTGGCAGGAGTGGGCGTGGTGTGGGTGGCAGGAGTGGGCGTGGTGTGGGTGGCAGGAGTGGGCGTGGTGTGGGTGGCAGGAGTGGGCGTGGTGTGGGTGGCAGGAGTGGGCGTGGTGTGGGTGGCAGGAGTGGGCGTGGTGTGGGTGGCAGGAGTGGGCGTGGTGTGGGTGGCAGGAGTGGGCGTGGTGTGGGTGGCAGGAGTGGGCGTGGTGTGGGTGGCAGGAGTGGGCGTGGTGTGGGTGGCAGGAGTGGGCGTGGTGTGGGTGGCAGGAGTGGGCGTGGTGTGGGTGGCAGGAGTGGGCGTGGTGTGGGTGGCAGGAGTGGGCGTGGTGTGGGTGGCAGGAGTGGGCGTGGTGTGGGTGGCAGGAGTGGGCGTGGTGTGGGTGGCAGGAGTGGACGTGGTGTGGGTGGCAGGAGTGGGCGTGGTGTGGGTGGCAGGAGTGGGCGTGGTGTGGGTGGCAGGAGTGGGCGTGGTGTGGGTGGCAGGAGTGGGCGTGGTGTGGGTGGCAGGAGTGGGCGTGGTGTGGGTGGCAGGAGTGGGCGTGGTGTGGGTGGCAGGAGTGGGCGTAGTGTGGGTGGCAGGAGTGGGCGTGGTGTGGGTGGCAGGAGTGGGCGTGGTGTGGGTGGCAGGAGTGGGCGTGGTGTGGGTGGCAGGAGTGGGCGTGGTGTGGGTGGCAGGAGTGGGCGTAGTGTGGGTGGCAGGAGTGGGCGTGGTGTGGGTGGCAGGAGTGGGCGTGGTGTGGGTGGCAGGAGTGGGCGTAGTGTGGGTGGCAGGAGTGGGCGTGGTGTGGGTGGCAGGAGTGGGCGTGGTGTGGGTGAGGGTGGCAGGAGTGGGCGTAGTGTGGGTGGCAGGAGTGGGCGTAGTGTGGGTGGCAGGAGTGGGCGTGGTGTGGGTTGCAGGAGTGGGCGTGGTATGAGTGGGTGTAGAACGTGGTGTGGGGTCGGGCCAGCCCACGCCGCCCCGACGCCCATTTCTCAAGCGTGTAACTTTACAACTTCAAGATAAACATTGAATAAATCCAACCAAATGGTGGCGGGGTTAAAAGCCCTGGATTTAAGGGGTGAGGGGAGGGTTTGACTGTTGTGTATGGCTCCCCTCGTTATGGGGAGGGCTCCCGACCCTCACTATGGGGAGGGCTCCCGACCCTCACTATGGGGAGGGCTCCCGACCTCACTATGGGGAGGGCTCCCGACCCTCACTATGGGGAGGGCTCCCGACCCTCACTATGGGGAGGGCTCCCGACCTCACTATGGGGAGGGCTCCCGACCTCACTATGGGGAGGGCTCCCGACCTCACTATGGGGAGGGCTCCCGACCCTCACTATGGGGAGGGCTCCCGACCTCACTATGGGGAGGGTTCCCGACCTCACTATGGGGAGGGCTCCCGACCTCACTATGGGGAGGGCTCCCGACCTCAATATGGGGAGGGCTCCCGACCTCACTATGGGCTGTGGATGGAATTGATGTTAGAATATGTGCACCTTATGTTAACCCCAACACGTCCCACCCATCCCTCCCCCATCCACCTGGATACAGGGGAGATACCAGCGGCACTTACATCTGCAGATATAGCTCCGCTGCACAAGGGGGAGTGAGTAAAGCCTTGGCAAAAAATTATAGGCCAGTTGCACTAACATCACACATAATAAAAGTTTTTGAAAGAGTGATTAGGAATCAAATTTCTAGTTTTATGGAAAATAATGAGCCACACAATCCAGGACAACATGGATTTAGAGCGGGAAGATCCTGTCTGTCACAGTTGCTCAAAAACTATGACAAAATCACAGAAGCTCCAGAAGAAAAGCAAAATGCAGATGTTGTATACACAGATTTTGCAAAGGCGTTCGACAAATGTGACCATGGAGTGATAGCTCACAAAATGAAGTCAGTGGGAATAACTGGTAAAGTAGGACGCTGATTACTCAATTTCCTGTCGAACAGAACACAAAGAGTAACAGTCAATCAAATAAAATCCGAGTCCAACCGCAGTTAAAAGCTCTGTACCTCAAGGTACAGTCCTTGCACATCTTCTGTTCCTTATTCTCATATCAGATATAGACAAAAATACATGTCTTCGTGTCGTCCTTTGCAGATGACACAAAAATCAGCATGAAAATTACCTCTGCTGAAGACATTGAAAAACTACAAGCAGATATCAACAAAGTTTTCGATTTGGCAGCAAAAATAACATGATGTTTAACAGTGATAAATTTCAGGTACTCAGGTACGGCAAAAATGAGGATCTGAAACATAAGACAGGGTACAAAACACAATCGAATCTTCCCATAGTAGAAAAACAGCATGTCAAGGATTTGGGAATAATGATGTCCGACGACCTAACGTTTAGCGAGCATAACCAAGCAAATATTGCGTCAGCCAGGAAAATAATAGGATGGATTACGAGAACTTTCAAATCCAGGGATCCCATCACAATGGTTGTACTCTTCAAGTCACTTGTGTTGTCCCGTCTCGAGTACTGCTCAGTACTCACTTCCCCCTTCAGAGCAGGAGAGATTGATGAAATAGAGAGAATACAGAGAACGTATACGGCACGCATAGACGAGATAAAGCACCTAAATTATTGGGATCGTCTCAAAGCTCTACAAATGTACTCTCTAGAAAGGAGACGAGAGAGATACAAAATAATATACACATGGAAAATACTGGAGGGCCAAGTACCAAGTCTACACAGTAAAATAACAACTTACTAGAGTGAACGATATGGAAGAAAATGCAGAATAGAACCAGTGAAGAGCAGAGGTGCCATAGGCACAATCAGAGAACACTGTATAAACATCAGAGGTCCGCGGTTGTTCAACGTCCTCCCAGCGAGTATAAAAAATATTACCGGAACAACCGTGGACATCAAGAGAAAACAAGACTGTTTTCTAAGAGAAGTTCCGGATCAGCCGGGCTGTGGTGGGTATGTAGGCCTGCGGGCCGCTCCAAGCAACAGCCTGGTGGACCACACTCTCACAAGTCAAGCTTGGCCTCGGGCCGGGCTTGGGGAGTAGAAGAACTCCCAGAACCCCATCAACCAGGTATAGCCAGGTGGCGACCAGCAGGTATAGTCAGGTGGCGACCAGCAGGTATAGCCAGGTGGCGACCAGCAGGTATAGCCAGGTGGTGACCAGCAGGTATAGTCAGATGTGACCAGCAGGTGTAGTCAGGTGGCGACCAGCAGGTATAGCCAGGTGGCGACCAGCAGGTATAGTCAGATGTGACCAGCAGGTATAGCCAGGTGGCGACCAGCAGGTATAGCCAGGTGGTGACCAGCAGGTATAGCCAGGTGGCGACCAGCTGGTATAGCCAGGTGGTGACCAGCAGGTATAGCCAGGTGGCGACCAGCAGGTATAGTCAGGTGGCGACCAGCAGGTATAGTCAGGTGGTGACCAGCAGGTATAGTCAGGTGGTGGCCAGCAGGTATAGTCAGGTGGTGGCCAGCAGGTATAGTCAGGTGGTGACCAGCAGGTATAGCCAGGTGGCGACCAGCAGGTATAGTCAGGTGGTGACCAGCAGGTATAGCCAGGTGGCGACCAGCAGGTATAGCCAGGTGGTGACCAACAGGTATAGCCAGGTGGCGACCAGCAGGTATAGTCAGGTGGTGACCAGCAGGTATAGTAAGGTGGCGACCAGCAGGTATAGCCAGGTGGCGACCAGCAGGTATAGCCAGGTGGCGACCAGCAGGTATAGTCAGGTGGCGACCAGCAGGTATAGCCAGGTGGTGACCAGCAGGTATAGCCAGGTGGTGCCCAGCAGGTATAGTCAGATGTGACCAGCAGGTATAGTCAGGTGGCGACCAGCAGGTATAGCCAGGTGGCGACCAGCAGGTATAGCCAGGTGGCGACCAGCAGGTATAGTCAGATGTGACCAGCAGGTATAGTCAGGTGGTGGCCAGCAGGTATAGTCAGGTGGCGACCAGCAGGTATAGTCAGATGTGACCAGCAGGTATAGCCAGGTGGCGACCAGCAGGAATAGCCAGGTGGCGACCAGCAGGTATAGTCAGATGTGACCAGCAGGTATAGTCAGGTGGTGGCCAGCAGGTATAGTCAGGTGGCGACCAGCAGGTATAGCCAGGTGGTGACCAGCAGGTATAGCCAGGTGGCGACCAGCAGGTATAGTCAGATGTGACCAGCAGGTATAGTCAGGTGGCGACCAGCAGGTATAGTCAGATGTGACCAGCAGGTATAGTCAGGTGGTGACCAGCAGGTATAGTCAGGTGGTGACCAGCAGGTATAGTCAGGTGGTGACCAGCAGGTATAGTCAGGTGGTGACCAGCAGGTATAGTCAGGTGGCGACCAGCAGGTATAGTCAGGTGGTGACCAGCAGGTATAGTCAGGTGGTGACCAGCAGGTATAGCCAGGTGGCGACCAGCAGGTATAGTCAGGTGGCGACCAGCAGGTATAGTCAGGTGGCGACCAGCAGGTATAGCCAGGTGGCGACCAGCAGGTATAGCCAGGTGGCGACCAGCAGGTATAGTCAGGTGGCGACCAGCAGGTATAGTCAGGTGGCGACCAGCAGGTATAGCCAGGTGGCGACCAGCAGGTATAGTCAGATGTGACCAGCAGGTATAGTCAGGTGGCGACCAGCAGGTATAGCCAGGTGGTGACCAGCAGGTATAGCCAGGTGGCGACCAGCAGGTATAGTCAGGTGGCGACCAGCAGGTATAGTCAGATGTGACCAGCAGGTATAGTCAGGTGGTGGCCAGCAGGTATAGTCAGGTGGCGACCAGCAGGTATAGTCAGGTGGTGACCAGCAGTTATAGCCAGGTGGCGACCAGCAGGTATAGTCAGGTGGCGACCAGCAGGTATAGCCAGGTGGCGACCAGCAGGTATAGTCAGGTGGTGACCAGCAGGTATAGTCAGGTGGCGACCAGCAGGTTTAGTCAGGTGGGACCAGCAGGTATAGTCAGATGTGACCAGCACGTATATTCAGGTGGTGGCCAGCAGGTATAGTCAGATGTGACCAGCAGGTATAGTCAGGTGGTGACCAGCAGGTATAGCCAGGTGGTGACCAGCAGGTATAGTCAGGTGGCGACCAGCAGGTATAGTCAGGTGACGACCAGCAGGTATAGCCAGGTGGTGACCAGCAGGTATAGTCAGATGTGACCAGCAGGTATAGTCAGGTGGCGACCAGCAGGTATAGTCAGGTGGTGACCAGCAGGTATAGCCAGGTGGTGACCAGCAGGTATAGTCAGGTGGCGACCAGCAGGTATAGTCAGGTGGCGACCAGCAGGTATAGTCAGGTGGCGACCAGCAGGTATAGTCAGGTGGTGACCAGCAGGTATAGCCAGGTGGCGACCAGCAGGTATAGTCAGATGTGACCAGCAGGTATAGTCAGGTGGTGGCCAGCAGGTATAGTCAGGTGGTGGCCAGCAGGTATAGTCAGGTGGTGACCAGCAGGTATAGCCAGGTGGCGACCAGCAGGTATAGCCAGGTGGTGACCAGCAGGTATAGTCAGGTGGCGACCAGCCGGTATAGTCAGGTGGCGACCAGCAGGTATAGTCAGGTGGCGACCAGCAGGTATAGTCAGGTGGCGACCAGCAGGTATAGTCAGGTGGCGACCAGCAGGTATAGTCAGGTGGTGACCAGCAGGTATAGTCAGGTGGTGGCCAGCAGGTATAGTCAGGTGGTGGCCAGCAGGTATAGTCAGGTGGTGGCCAGCAGGTATAGTCAGGTGGTGACCAGCAGGTATAGCCAGGTGGCGACCAGCAGGTATAGCCAGGTGGTGACCAGCAGGTATAGTCAGGTGGCGACCAGCCGGTATAGTAAGGTGGCGACCAGCAGGTATAGTCAGGTGGTGACCAGCAGGTATAGTCAGGTGGCGACCAGCAGGTATAGTCAGGTGGTGACCAGCAGGTATAGTCAGGTGGTGACCAGCAGGTATAGTAAGGTGGCGACCAGCAGGTATAGCCAGGTGGTGACCAGCAGGTATAATCAGGTGGTGACCAGCAGGTATAGCCAGGTGGCGACCAGCAGGTATAGCCAGGTGGTGACCAGCAGGTATAGTCAGGTGGCGACCAGCCGGTATAGTAAGGTGGCGACCAGCAGGTATAGTCAGGTGGTGACCAGCAGGTATAGTCAGGTGGCGACCAGCAGGTATAGTCAGGTGGTGACCAGCAGGTATAGTCAGGTGGTGACCAGCAGGTATAGTAAGGTGGCGACCAGCAGGTATAGCCAGGTGGCGACCAGCAGGTATAGCCAGGTGGTGACCAGCAGGTATAGCCAGGTGGTGCCCAGCAGGTATAGTCAGATGTGACCAGCAGGTATAGTCAGGTGGCGACCAGCAGGTATAGCCAGGTGGCGACCAGCAGGTATAGCCAGGTGGCGACCAGCAGGTATAGTCAGATGTGACCAACAGGTATAGTCAGGTGGTGGCCAGCAGGTATAGTCAGTTGGCGACCAGCAGGTATTGTCAGATGTGACCAGCAGGTATACTCAGGTGGCGACCAGCAGGTATAGCCAGGTGGTGACCAGCAGGTATAGCCAGGTGGCGACCAGCAGGTATAATCAGATGTGACCAGCAGGTATAGTCAGGTGGCGACCAGCAGGTATAGTCAGATGGTGACCAGCAGGTATAGTTAGATGTGACCAGCAGGTATAGTCAGGTGGTGGCCAGCAGGTATAGTCAGGTGGCGACCAGCAGGTATAGTCAGATGTGACCAGCAGGTATAGTCAGGTGGTGGCCAGCAGGTATAGTCAGGTGGTGACCAGCAGGTATAGTCAGGTGGCGACCAGCAGGTATAGTCAGGTGGCGACCAGCAGGTATAGTCAGGTGGTGACCAGCAGGTATAGTCAGGTGGCGACCAGCAGGTATAGTCAGGTGTGACCAGCAGGTATAGCCAGGTGGCGACCAGCAGGTATAGTCAGATGTGACCAGCAGGTATAGTCAGGTGGTGACCAGCAGGTATAGTCAGGTGGTGACCAGCAGGTATAGTCAGGTGGTGACCAGCAGGTATAGTCAGGTGGTGACCAGCAGGTATAGTCAGATGTGACCAGCAGGTATAGTCAGGTGGTGGCCAGCAGGTATAGTCAGGTGGTGGCCAGCAGGTATAGTCAGGTGGCGACCAGCAGGTATAGTCAGATGTGACCAGCAGGTATAGTCAGGTGGTGACCAGCAGGTATAGTCAGGTGGTGACCAGCAGGTATAGCCACGTGGCGACCAGCAGGGTATAGCCACGTGGCGACCAGCAGGGTATAGCCACGTGGCGACCAGCAGGTTATAGGCCACGTGGCGACCCAGCTGGTATAGTCCAGGTGGCGACCAGCTAGGTATAGCCGAGGTGGCGACCAGCAGGTATAGCCATGTGGCGACCAGCAGGTATAGTCAGGTGGCGACCAGCAGGTACGTCAGATGTGACCCGCAGGTATAGTCAGGTGCGACCAGCAGGTATAGCCAGGTGGCGACCACGGGGGAAGGTATACCATTGTGGCGACCATCTGGGTATAGCCAGTTGCGACCAGCAGGTATAGCCACGTGGACGACCGCAGTTATAATCCACGTGGGAACCACAGGTATAGTCAGTGGCGACCGCAGGTAAGCCAGGTGTACCAGGCGGTATAGTCCGTGTCGACCAGCAGTAAGCCCGTGGCGACCAGCATGTATAGTCAGGTGGCGACCAGCAGGTATAGCACGGGGCGACCAGCTGGTATAGTCATGTGGCGACCAGCGGTAATAGCCACTGGCCGAACACAGTATAGTCAGGTGCGACCAGCA